>NW_016107456.1:1595714-1597357 GCF_001604975.1 Cebus imitator
TATAGGTGCCCGCCACCACACCCAGCTAATTTTTGTATTTTTTGTAGAGACAAGGTTTCACCATATTGGCCAGGCTGGTCTTGAACTCCTGACCTCAGATGATCCACCCATTTCAGCCTCCCAGAGTGTTGGTATTACAGGCATGGGCCATCGCACCCGGCCAATCTTTCTATCTTTAAAAGACAGACAACAGAAACTTTAATGAAAACCTGTCATCTGAGACAAATTTTAAGCTGAGCAAATAAAGTGCATTCAAAGATTGCCAAATCTCTGGAGATTTTAAAAGACTTTCATTTTTCTCTTACTGGAAGAACTATATAAATACAGTTTCTATACACTCTGTAGTTAAATACATTCTGTATAGCATGTATACGCTAAAAAAAAAAAAATACTAATCATCTCTGTGGTTGGTATCTCATAAGATGGTCACCAAAGAAATCTACCTTCTGGTATTCAGACCCTTATGTAAATCCTTACTCTTGAGGGTGGCCCAGACCCAGTGACCTGTTTCTGATGAACAAAATACAGTAAAAGTGATAGAAGATCATTTCATCATAAAAACAGTGGCTTCCTTTGTGGTGCTCTTTCTTACCTCCTCCATCCTGCCATCTGAGAGAAGCCAGTTGCCATGTTATAAAATGTCCCATGGAGAGGTCCATGTGGCATGGAACTGATGTCTACATCCATCAACTTGCAAAGACCTGAGACCTGTCAATCATCACAAGAATGAACTTAAAAGCTGATCCCCAGTCAAGACCTAAGATGACTGTAGCCCCAACTCACAGCTTAGTTGCTGCCTTGTTTTTTGTTTTTGTTTTTGTTTGAGACAGAGTTTCACTCTTGTCACCCAGGCTGGAGTGCAGTGGTGCTATCTCGGCTCACTGCAACCTCCGCCTCCTTGGTTCAAGCGATTATCCTACTTCAGCCTTCCCAGTAGCTGGGATTACAGGTGCCCACCACCATGCCCCACTAATTTTTTGTATGTTTAGTAGAGAAAGGGTTTTGTCATGTTTGTCAGGCTGGTCTCAAACTCCTAACCTCAGGTGATCCACCCGCCTCGGCCTCCCAAAGTGCCGGGATTACAGGCGTGAGCCACCATACCCGGCCAGGTACTGCTTTGTGTTTATGTGACCCTGAGTCGGAAATAAATAGCTAACCAGGTATTCAGATGCCTAGCAATACATTTGTTGTTTGAAGCTGCTAGGTTTTCGGGTAATTTGTTACACAATAGATGACTAATACCATCTGTGCATTCCTAATATTAGACCTATCCTTGATATCAGCAAGGCATTTTAATTAATTTTAAACAATTTTTGGCTCCAGGCACTGTTCTAAGTGCCTTACAACTATTAAATCATTTAAGCCCGGCAACAAGCCTATGAGGTAAAATTCTGTTACTAATTATTTTAGTAGATAAAGAAACAGACATCAGATGATCAAACAACTTTTCCTATGGTCAACACTAGAAAGTGGTGAAATTAGAGTCCAAGCTTTTAATTACTATGCTATCCTGTCTCTACAAGTCAATAACTGTTGGTTATCTTCATTGTTTGAGAAAGTGGTGAAATTAGAGTCCAAGCTTTTAATTACTATGCTATCCTGTCTCTACAAGTCAATAACTGTTGGTTATCTTCATTGTTTGA
>NW_016107456.1:1598557-1619842 GCF_001604975.1 Cebus imitator
TAATACCAGCATAATTACCAATATATATTTTGACAGTTTGGAAACATGGTGGTTATTTCTGCTATTGTGAACTTACAGAATGAAATATCTCAAAAGGACCTCAATAATGTATATTTTCACTTTCCATATTTACTACCATGTTTTTGCACATGTTCAAAGATTTTATTATCTGGATTTTTAGTAAGATACCATAAAGAGGTCATCCATGTGCATTGTTTTATACTAATAGTAGCATAAAACATACTATTAGACATATAAGGGGAATAATAAACCAAAAAAGTGAAAGAGAATATGTAGCAAAAAAAAATTAGTGGGGAAAAGGATCAGCTGTTAGAACAAACTCTGCCTCAAAATAAAATATAATCATGTGTCGCTTAATAAGGATATATTCTGAGAAATTTATCATGAGGCAGTGTTGTCACTGCACAAACATCCTAGAATGTACTGGCACACCTACTACACACCTAGACTATATGGGACAATCTATTGCTCCTAAGCTATAAAGTTGTATAGCATATGACTACTACATACCATAGGTAACTGTAACACAATGGTAAGTTTTTGTGTTTTTAAACATAATAGAGATACAATAAAAATTAAAGGAGTATTAAAGTATAAAAGATACTGTAAAAATTAAAGGAGTATAACAGTATAAAATACAGTGAAAATACAGGTACACCTGTACAGGAGCCTAACATGAATGAAGCTTGCAGAACTGGAAGTGGAGTTGGGTGAGCCAGTGAGTGAGTGGTGAGTGAATGTGAAGGCCTAGGGCATTACTATACACTACTGTGGAGTTTATGAACATTGTATACTTAGGCTACAGTAGATATATTTTTCAAATATTTTTCTTTCTTCAATAATAAATTAACCTTAGTTTACTGTAACTGTTACTTTATAAACTTTTTAATACTTTAAAACATTTTGACTTTTGTAATAGCATGCTTAAAACACAAAGAGTGTACAGCTGTACAAAAGAAATTCTTCCTTTATATCCTTATTCTATAAGCTTTTCCTATTTAAAAATAGTTCACTTTTTTCACTTTTTGAGCTTTTTCATTAAAAACAAAGACACAAACACAGATAAGCACACATATTAGCCTAAGCACACACACGACCCTGATCCTACACAGGGTCAGGATCATCAATATCACTGTCTTCCACTTCCACATTTTTTCCTCCTGGGAGGTCTTCAGAAGCAATAGTCCATATGGAGCTGTCATCTTCTATGATAATAATGCCTTCTTCTGGAATACCTCCCGAAGAACCTGCCTGAGGCTGTTTCACAGGTGGGTGTGTGTGTGTGTGTGTGTGTGTGTGTGTACTCCAAAAAAACAACAAATAATATGGTATAGTAAATACTAATTGATAGGAATTTTTTAGCTCCATTATAATCTTAAAGGATCGCCATCATATATGTGGTCCTTCGTTAAGTGAAACGCCGTTATACAGTGCATGACTGTACTAAAGTAAGCTGCTAAATACTTTGTTTCTTATCAATAAAATCTTTTCTTTCACTAGACCAGTGTTATACATAACTAATATTATTAAACAGTCTTTTTTTTCTTTTTTGAGACTCAGTCTTGCTCTGTCACCCAAACTGCAGTGCAGTGGGGTGATCTCGGCTCACTGCAGACTCTGGCCTCTAGGCTCAAGTGATCCTCCCACTTCAGCCTCCCAAGTAGCTGGGACTATAGGCATGCACCACCACACTCAGCTAATTTTTGTATTTTTTGCAGAGACCAGTTTCTCCATGTTGCCCAGGCTGATCTGGAACTCCTGAGCTCAAGCAATCCACCCGCCTCAGCTTCCAAAGTGTTGGGCTTACAGGTATGAGCCACCAGCCTCAAACAGTCTTATAGTTTACAAAGTGCTTTTATATTTATTTTAATTCTCACATAAGTCATGAACTACTACTATCTACTGTCTATCTACAACAATGTGGATGAGCTTGGAGGACAGTATGTTAAGTGAAATAAGGCAGGCACAGAAAGACAAATACCAGATGATCTTATTCATATATGAGTAAGCTAAAAAGTTTGATCTCATAGAAGTAGAGATTAGAAGGGTGTTACCAGGGCCTGAGGTTGTTGGGGGAAGGGGGAAACACAGAGAAGTTATTCAAGATACAAAATTTCAGTAAGATAGGAAAAATAAGTTCAAGAGATCTACCGTAGTGTATGTTGACTAAAGTTAACAATATATTCTTAGAAAATGCCAAAAGAGTGAATGTCAAGTGTTCTCACCACAGAAATAAAACTATGTGAGGTAATCCACATGCTAATTAGCTACTTGTCCACAATATATATGTACTTTGAAACCATATGTTGGGCTGAGCATGGCAGCTTATGCCTATAAACCCAGAAATTTGGGAGGCCAAGGTAGGAGGATTGTTCGAGGCCAAGGAGTTTAAGACCAGCCGAGGCAACACAGCAAGGCCTCATCTCTACAAAAAAACTAAAAACAAAACCCAAAAAAACCATATGTTATATACAGCAAATACAGTCTTACGTCAGTTATAAAGAATAATAAATAATTTTTTGAAAAGCAAAGTGACTTGTCCCTAACCATGATATTTTTAATTTTCAAATCTCATTTTTATTTCTTATGCCATGTTGCCTACAATTATACAGCTAAGAATTATCCCATGCTCAGAGGAAATAAAACTAATGTACTTAGTAATTAATAATATATCTTTCCCTTAAAACAGGTATTGCTGACTTAACATGCATAAAACTGCTGTCACTTATCAAATACGACCAATGGGTAAAAGGTGAGAACAATTTCACTGACTATAATATATATAGCAAATAAGTGTCTATACAGTACAAGAAACATGTTTGAAAGAAATAGGAAAATGGCAGTAGAGAAAGAAACTACATTATGCAACTGTACTCAGAATTAAGGCCCTTATTGTTATTCCAATTTCCACAATTTTTAAAAAAGTGGAAATGCATTTCAATGATTTAGTTTCAAATAAGATTGACACAAATATAATAATAGGAGAATTTATAATGAAAATAACACCTGTGGAAAATTATCTCAAAATATTTTTTAAATGTCCTATACAATAGAATTAACATTATAAGCAAAATACAAAATATTTCTTTCTTTCACCAACAAGAAACCCATGAGACTTACGGCTATGATGTTACCATGCACAGCAGAGTATGCATATAAATTAGTATGCTTTTAAACAAGATTCTATGAACTGTGTCCATTTCAAATAGTACTTTTAAATATTATAATGCTAAGATTTTAAAGGATTTCTTAAAAGTCCTAGCAAAGCTACACAGAATCAGTACTATTGAAAGAAAACAAATTAAACAAGTCACTTTAGTCTTAACCTAAATTCAATGACAGTCCTGATATTCTGAATCTGTCTGGGAAAAATATATTCCACAACTGCTTGAAAAAGCTATAGAGCATTGTGATTTATAATAGTAGTTCTGAACAAATAAAAACCCAACATTTAACATTTTTACAGTTGAACAAAATTGGGCTTGGACAACAGGGAACCTAAAACTCATTTGGATTCACGCAGTGTTTCAAAAACACAACACTAGGACCTCTTACAATCAATCCAGTAGCTAAATGGCAGCTAGAACCAAAATCTCTAAGTAGAGGTGTATTTTGACCAGATTCTGCATGTTTAATCTCAGGGGTTGCATACTTGTACAAGCTATCTTTTCTTTTTCCAGTGGGACACCTGAAGGAGACCTGCAGACACAGAATTACAGTAATCTAAGTTGGCTATCATAAAAGTATGAATTAAAGTTTCACTGCTTATTTGTGACATTACATTCTAACTCACTCTATTTCTAAACCAATTACATATGGGTTTTCCCCAGTAGACTGAATGTAATTCAGGAAGAACAGGCATCAATTAACATTTATGCCTTGTGCACAGATAAGAGAATGGCTTTTAATTTTGTAACAGAAAGAGATGAAAATCTGCAGGCACAGAGCCTTAGAGGCTTCAGCATGCATCCTTTTCATATTATCTGAATTACATTTCAGGATGTCTGAGGCCTCCAAAGTTAGGATTCCAATATCATAGGCTATTGAAGCAGGTGTTCTTCCAAGCTAACGGTGAAAAATATTCTCTAATAGCTAGGTCAAGTTCACAATTTTATTCTTATTCTTTTCTTGATCCATAATATCTATTTATTCCTGAAATACTCAGGCACAGATAGAGCCACATCAATGCAAAAATGATGGCAAGAAAAGAATATCTAACTCTATTCCTTTACCAGAAGGGGTTGCAGCAGAAGTTAATAGGAACAAAACTGGATATGGGGAAACCCAGATTAAGAAAAGACAGTATGACCCTCCTTAGGCAGCTTAATATTGTACAGAGGCTTCTAAGTTCTCACAGGGCACAGAAGGATTTCAAAGTTCCTAGGCTGGATTCCGTAAATCCAGTTAACATTACCTTTTAGCCTGAACACATGGTTTGAATACAATAGATGGTTTTGATTTTGTATTATAGAGTCACAGGGTATTTTGGGATTTGACCCTACTATTCAGAAAATTTGTACTTTTCTCATAAAACGTAAACAGATTGGTACTTTTTGTTAGCAATACAGATTTAATTTTCTAAAACTGATTAAGCATTTCATTCCCTAAACTATGCTACATAAGCAATATATTCTTTCATCTTTTTTCTTTATTATCAGGTAATGTTTATAGTCACGTCATATCAGAGCAGAAGGAATTACAATTCATTGAGTTATAAACTGTCATGGGCATTGCCGCCTGGGCCTTGGAAAGTTCTGTATACAAAAACATTATTTTATAATAGAGATGAAACTGATAATGATGGATAATGAGTATGATATAATATTCATATCCATACATTTCTGCTCCAGAGTTTTTGCTTTTTGGGTTTCCTTCTCAGAAATCCTCAAATTAAAAATGTGGAAATGCATTAGGTTCCATGTTTCTGTAACCAGAAACCTATGGCTTTACCTACCCAGGCAGAGCAAATAGGAGCTGTAAGCAAGGACCAAATTGCACAAGTGAGAAACCTATACAGGCCTATAACAAATGCTATATTATTTCTATAAAGAATTTTTTTCTTCTTAATTGCACAGATGAAGTCCGGGACTCCCTGCTTCTCTCCCTTTGCTTTGGCAGAAATAATCTAAGGGTGAAGAAGCATGCTGTGACACTCTGGCTAGTATAACTTTTCTTCTGCCTAGTAAATTTTACTGGGCAGGTCTTCACAGAGCATTCAGATCACTACTTTTTCAAGCACTGATGCTTAATGTCATTTTTTTTCCATATCAGAACTACTATGAAATTTTATTTCAGTGTTTTATGTTCACTCCGAGTTGAATCTGTCTAGATTTTAAACAAGAAAATACACCATCTGAATGTGATTTCATGCCATCTTTCTATAATGGTTTCATTTTAACTTGGGGACTTACTCCTCCACATATACTCCAAATGATACATAGTAAGTTATATACCGCTTTCTGAAAACATCTCATATAGTTCCTGCCTTCATACGCTTTCTCCCGTCAGTCCTGCTTGATTACTTATCCGCAATCTTTACTCATTATAAATCTTTCAAGAGCCACTACTAACTCCTCAATGATTACCCCCAGACAAAGACAATTGCCCCCTATTCTGGGCTTTTATGTATTTGGGGCCACACTTAAGAAAACGGATGATATAGACTCATTGCCAATAGGTGCTTAATGCAAACATATTAAATACAACATTGTCCTGGCAAGTAAGAGCAAGTCTAAGTTTTAGTTACAGATTTTCTATTAAATGTCATGTATTAAAATTTATGAACTTCTTTTCAGGAAAAATTCCAACTACAGCCTTTCTTTAATTAATTTATTTTAAGTGAAGAAAATGGTATTTTGTATTCAAAATCGCTGTTTAACATCCAAAGTGCTGTTGAAACTATGAATATCAGAAATTCCTGGTCAACATATAAAAGTGAAAGGAAAGAAAATCTGGCCGGGTGTGGTGGCTCATGCCTGTAATTCCAGTACTTTGGGAGGCCAAGGTAGGCGGATCACCTGAGGTCAGGAGTTCCAGACCAGCCTGGTCAACATGGTGAAACGCTGTCTATTCTGAAAATACAAAAATTAGCCAGGCATCATGATGGATACCTGTAATCCCACCTACTCGGGAGGTTTAAGGTATAAGAATCGCTTGAACCTGGAAGGCAAAGGTTGCAGTGAGCCAAGATCGCACCACTGCACTCTAGCCTGGGTGACAGAGCAAGACTCTGTCTCAAAAAACAAAAAATCTCATCTTTCCCTAATCACTAACATTTGCGGTGGTGCTTCATCATAACAAAATGTGGGTAAGGAGACAAGCATAAGAAAAATATTTCTCTTTCAATTTTTGCCATTTCTTCTTTAGTGTCAGAGGTTGTCAAAATAAGGGAGAAAATTCATCTCCTACCCCTCTTCTTTAGTGTGATTTTAAAGCTATCTTCTATACATCTTTTATACATGTATCAAGTTATTATTCTATATACACTTCTTTTAATCCACAGGTAGGATTCCAAGTTTTGTATATGTCTGCTTTGTTATAAATCAAGATTGTTTATTTTTCCTATCCTAAGAGTTATTTTACCTAAATGAAATCCCTGGGGGTTTTTTATTAGTTTACCTAAAATTGGTGTTGGAATTTTATCAATTAGTTTTAAAAGTCTTCATTTCATTTTCAAGCAAGAAGTTCTTAGTGTTCTTCAAATGTATGCATCTTCTCAATCTTTTCCAGAATCTCCCAGGCTGGATCATCTTTATATGATCTATGCCCTATAGCTACCAACCACGCATGATTCAGGAAGAATGACAACAGTAGAAACAGCAGAGTATCCGAGGCTAGTTTGGCTTCAAATTCCAACGAAAATTCCTAGTTCTATATTGTCTAAATGGATTCATTGGTATAAATGACTTAAATTAATAATGACTTCCAATGTAATATACATTTATTTGACAATCTGAAGGCCTTTATGGAACACTTCTTATGAAAAGCGCTATTCTAATACTTTAGAATGTTAGAAATACTTCTATAAAAGAAATTTCTAAAAGTTGCAGATGTCAACTTTAGAGTGGAAATCTATAAACTTTTCTGTAAAGGGATGGACAGTAAATATGTTACACTCTGTGGAATATACAGCCTCTGTCATAAGGATGAAATCACCACTCTGCAGTCACATACCGTGAAGGTGGACATAGACAACACTTACATGAAAGAACATGACTGTGTTCCAGAAATATTTTATTTATATATTCCAAATTTTAAGTTTCATCTAATTTTCACATGTCACAAAATATCTTCCCCTTTTGATGTTTTTTCAACCATTTAGAAGTGTAAAAATCACTCAGCTTTCAAACTTTATAAAAACAGGTGATTGGCTAGATGGCCCATGAGCCATAGTTTTTTGATCCCAGCTTTATGGGACATGAAGCCCATCAGATTTAGTATCTGCAACTAGTAGGGGAGAAAGAATATAAACAATAGGCTACATGGTTCTATAAGAAATGTATACATTATTAAGAGAATTCAGAGAAACCGTGAATGAAATTGTATAAAGTATCATTTTATGGTTAAATCTGAAGGTTAACTTCAATAAAATATTTCCAATCAAGCAAAAAGTAAATTGTGAAAATACGGGACAACAGATGCTGGAGAGGACGTGGAAAAATAGGAATACTTTTACACTGTTGGTGGGAGTGTAAATTAGTTCAACCATTGTGGAAGACAGTGTGGCAATTCCTCAAGGACCTAGAAATAGAAATTCCATTTGACCCAGCAATCCCATTACAGGGTATATATCCAAAGGATTATATATTGTTCTATTATAAGGACACATGCACACGAATGTTCACTGCGGCACTGTTTACCATAGCAAAGACCTGGAACGAACCCAAATGCCCACCGATGATAGACAGGGAAAATGTGGCACATATACACCATGGAATACTATGCATCCATAAAAAACGATGAGTTCATGTCCTTTGTAGGGACATGGATGAATCTGGAAACCATCATTCTCAGCAAACTGACACAAGAACAGAAAATCAAATACCGCATGTTCTCACTCATAGGCGGGTGCTGAACAATGAGAACACATGGACACAGGGAGGGGAGCATCACACACTGGGGTCTCTGGTGGGGAACTAGAGGAGGGAGAGTGGTATGTAGGGAGTTGGGAAGGGATAACATGGGGAGAAATGCCAGATATAGGTGATGGAGAAAGAGGCAGCAAACCACTTTGCCATGTATGCAACCACCTAAGCAACAATCTTCCATGTTCTTCACATGTACCCCAAAAGCTAAAATGCAATAAAATATATATTTTTTAAAAAAGATGACATTGGTGAATACATCCAGACAAGGCTGGAATAAAGGGAGTGACTGACAGGTATGGATGCTTTGGAAACTGATTCCTAATAAAGTGTTCCAGGTTAAAAAACAAAAAAAATTAACTTCGACTAACTAAATGTATTATGACAAATTAGAACCACCAAAGAATTCTCAAGTCTATCTGTTAATTAGAAGTAGGACCCAATCTGAATAAGTAAAACAGGAAGAAGAGAAATAATGCAGAACAGTTCCTTGTCAAAGCAGAGGACATAGAAGACAGGATGCCAAAGTAAATACATGACATTGAGGAAGTAAATCCTTGAATCTACTGCTCTCAAGCAAGGCATGAATGTGAGAACAGTATCAAAGTAACTAATGCAGGCCAAGTGCGGTGGCTCACGCCTGTAATCTCAGCACTTTGAGAGGCCGAGGCAGGCAGATTACCTGAGGTCAGGAGTTCGAGACCAGCATGGTCAACATGGTGAAACCCCATCTCTACTAAAAATACAAAAATTAGCCAGGCATGGTGGTGGGCACCTGTAATCCCTGCTATTCGGGAGACTGAGGCAGAAGAATCACTTAAACCCAGGAGGCAGAGGTTGCAGTGAGCCAAGATTGTGCCACTGCACTCCAGCCTGGGCAACAAGAGCAAGGCTCTGTCTCAAAACAACAACAGGAACAACAAGAAGTAACTAATGCAGGCAAAAAAAAAAAAGCAAACCGCTTGAAAAATATTCACACAAAAATGAACTGAGCCCCTCAAAAGTGGTCATAAATGGGATAACTGAAAAACAAATATGATGTACCCATCCCCACCCCAATCTATTACAAATGCCAGGTCAAAATAGCACAAAATTAGCTGGATGCTTAACATTGCTGAAAGAAATCATGCTGAGGAGTAATGGATTTGAATTATTTAGGATAACAAGTTAAAAATCAGTCCAAACACAATTTTCTTTCTGAGCCAGCATCTATTACTGCAGACTCTCAGTTGTGCTGTGCAGACATCATTAATGAGCAATTTATTCAGATACAATTCTTTGCTCTATTAGAAATATTCTTATTTAGAGTTAATCAAAGATGATTTTCATTTATCATAAATGGCATCAAAATGCCATTTTGTGATTTCATGCTTATTTCACTTGTATGACTGGATAAAATAATTATAAAGGGCTTTGCCTGGCAAAAGTCAAAATCAGCCTGTCTTTATATAGACCAGAGTTTTGACTTCCGCTCCATTCACAGCAGTTTTTTTCCTCTAATTTTTCTGTCTCCAAACCATCTCTAGACACCCAACAGGACCAAGACTGGAAATCCTGCCCCACATCCATGTGAAGAATGTATTAACATTTGTGACTGCTCCCTCCAAGGTTAGCCTATATAGCAGAGAACGGATAGTTCTCCGTTTCATTCCCTCATACCTCAAAATTGTAATGCCTTTCAGTTTTACTCCATGGGAGCTGTCTCATTCTTCTTGAGATGGGGTAAATTTGTACAGAATAAGAGCAAAAGGTCCAATGAGAGAGCTTAATTGTCCAATTAGATGTTATCAAAGCCTAATTGGTGGGAATAGAGTGTATCCTGTGACCTAATTCTTAAGAGGTCAATTGGGAGAAAAACATGTTTCCCACTATTCAACCACTTACAAAATCTTAGATATTAGGTCTGCAGAACTACTTCTTTGAAAATAGCTCTCTGCAGAATTTTGTGATTTAAAAAATTACTGTAAATCAAACATCTCTTTTTAGGCTCTATGTATCAGCAGCTATTTGGTTACATTTCATGATTATACAAATTTGGGCTAGGTATCAGAGCCAATAAAAGTCTTACATTTTACAGATCCTTCCAAGAAAAAGTGGACTATCAATCCAAACTGCTTATTTTTAGAATCAGATCCTTAAGGAAATTTTGTTAAGGTCCCCAACATAAGCTACATAAACTTTACATTAAAGCCGCTGGGATCAAAAGGGAGAAAGGAAGGGAAATAGAAATTATTGAGTTCTACAAGGCATTAGGCACTGTACTTTAGCTACTTTATGTATGGTTCAGCATTTGATTTTTCAGCCCTGTTAGGCAGATGTCATTGTCATTTTACAGAAGCACAGAGATTGATTTTCTAAAGTCATCCAACAACTCACTGGCAGTGCAGTCCAATGACTCCAAAGTCTACAGGCTTTCTACCTCAAAAACACTGTCCTATTTCTTAAATTTGAGGATGAAAAAAGATAAGCTTTGAGTAACAAGGGCATTAAGAGTTTTTCTTTGCATAATTTATCTGGCTCACTGATTCACTCCACCATCACGTCACCCACTCCCCACCATTACTCCACTCCTATCCTGTAGATCAAAGTGATTGTAATCAATAAATAGTGTGAATGATCAGAGCTCAGGGCCTTCACTGCCTCCACCAGAGTAATAGATTGAGGGCCCCTGGTCCCACTGTCTCTCTTAATCTGTTTTTATCTCATTCCTTTGTCGCCACTGAACTCAGGGTACCCATGGGTGATGTAGGGCTGGATCCCTACATTCTGGTGCTCAACATGGGGCTCATGGATCCCTACAGTCTGGCACCCAATGTGTGGGGCTCATGGACTCCCCTACACTGGATCTTGCCATGTGGTGTCCGTTTTTTAATTCATTCCCCACTCCGTGGTGGGAGCACTCAAGTTCCACCTGTGGTTGCACCCTTGGTTCAACTGGGCATGCTCAGGTTATGTGACCTTCGTGGTAACTGAAAATCAACTCAGAACTGTTATTACATAAAAGTTGAACCAGTTTGGTCTTGTGCAGTTATGTTCTCACAAATGTTGCTTTAGCTTAATCGTCATGATGTCAGCTGATCAAATGTCAAGAAGTCCCCCGGCCCAGGCTCAGGGTAAATAACAGCCCAGGATTATTGCTAATGTCTTTGCATCCTAATTACTGTCTTTAAATTTCTTTCTCCTTCCAAAAAAAATGAAAGAGTTTGCTCAAAATAATATTAACTTGATAACTCTAATAGATACTTATATTTCTGTCCCTCTAAATTTGTTGGGTAAATTTGTTCCATAGTTCATCCTATTTACACATGCAAACTTCCAGTTAGATTTGTAGGACCAGAAAATGAGGGGAGACCTGGGTTTCATTCCATGGGGAGAACCCAGGGCCAGCAGCATAGCTGGAGCAGGAGCTATGGCTCTGACTGTCTAGGCAGATAAGACCAAACTGCCTCACAGTTCCTCTGTGTGCCCAGGGACAGATGAAAAATCGACATATCAGACATGTATTAGGAATGACCTAGATTGTGAAGACCAGTCAGGATGATGGATGGCTCATGTCAGCAGACAACTGTATGAGCAAAGATTTTGAGGGTCAGATCTGTTGCCGTAGCACTCTCACTAAAGTCTGTGACTCTGTAAGCTTCTGAAATACAGGGAATCCTAAAATGAAGGAAAGAGAAACCTTTACATTGGCTGAGATGATGTGTCTGCTCGGGAAAGGGAATTGGCTCAAAGTATAACTTTTCTTGAATAGAAACATAAAAACATATAGTGCATGTATTATATTTCAAGTGCTTTATATGAGTTAAATCAACTGATCCTCAGAAAAAAAATTATTTTCATTGCCAGTTTACACAGATATAAACAGAGACATTTTACAGAAGAGGAAAAAAAGTGAAATAACTTGTCTAAGGTCACACAGCAAATAAGCAGCAAAGCTGGAATCTGAATCAGGTAGTGAGGGCAGCAGGGAAGTGCTGGGTAGAGAAAGACAGGTCGCTGGCTAGGGCTCCATGCCCACAGATCTAGGTGAGGACAGGCATTCCTGCTTTTGCGCCCAAGTGTTGCATTTTCCAAGACCACCCTGGCCCACCATGCCCCCCCATCCTGGACTTCTAAAAACCGGAGACCCTACTGGGCAGACATGCAGGTGGCCAGACATCAAGAGAAGCACATCAGTGGGAAAAGAAGCTGCTGGACATCATGGGGAACACATTGGTGGAAGAAGACACAAGCTTTTTCTCGACAAGGTTGTTGAGAGCACACCAGCGTTAGCTCGCCAGCGTTAGAGCACGCCGACAGGCACTGCCATGCTAGTAGGCCATCAACCTGTGGGAACAGGCAGAGTTTGGCAAAGGCAATTGGAGGAGAGCAAGACGGGGCCACTGAGCAGCCAGACTCCAGAGAAAACTAACTCCCTTCTGGCTCCCCCATCCCCTGAGAGCTACTTTTACTCAATAAAACTTTGCACTCATTCTCCAAGCCCACATGTGATCCCATTCTTCTGGAATAGCAAGGCAAGAACCCAGCATACAGAAAGCTCTCTGTCCTTGGGACAAGGTAGAGGGTCTAACTGGGCTGGTTAATGCAGGCCACCTATAGACAGCAAACTAAAGAAGCCCCCTTTAACACAGGCACACTGCGCTTCAGCTTTAAACATTCACCCCTAGACACTGTCGGAGCCCCACAGCCTGCCAGTGTGTATGCTTCCCTAGAGATCTGAACACCTGGGCATGGAAGAAGTGAGCCACTCCCTGCTTCCCCTCCCTCCGAGGAAGACAAGGAAAGCTTTCCTATTTCAGTGTCATTATTTATTAGCATTACGAATAACATAAACTACTTAATTGCCACTTATTGCAGTTATCGACTCATAGTGCTATTTTCCAAAAACTGACAATAGTTTCCTAGTTCATTAACCTAAAAAACACTACAGTAAACATCAGTAAGATCAGGCCAGGTGTGGTGGCCCATGCCTGTAATCCCAGCACTCTGGGAGGTGGAGGTGGAAGGATTGCTTGAAGCCAGGAGTTTGAGATTCATTGGCAACATGGTAAAACCCCATCTCTACTGAAAATACAAAAATTAGCCAGGTGTTGTGGTGCATGTTTGTAGTCCTAGCTACTTGGGAGGCTGAGGCAGGAGAATCACCTGAACCTGGGAGGCAGAGGTGGCAGTGTGCCACTACACTCCAGCCTGGGCAACAGAGCCAGACTCCCTCTCAAACAAAATATAAACAAACAAATGACAAAAAGATCATGAAACTAACAATTGGTTTATGAGGTCTTTTTCTCTCAATAAATTGATTTCATTAGAAGCACATTCTTGTGTTATGTGCAATAACTGGAAAATTCACCCAATAAAAACGTATGCCTTTGATACATTCAATGTTTTGCAGTTACAATTCATCAGTTTTGCTTTATACATGTGTATATATATATATATATATATATATATACATGTATATAAAGAAGGTATTAGTAGTACACCAATCTTCATTATAACCTCTCAACCATCCACAGAAGATTTAAAGATGTGATTTTTGTTTTCTAGAAGAACAAGAAAGTGAGGTTCTTTAATTAAAGGTGTATTTTTCAAATCAAGATGCTTTAACTCCTGCACTGACCATCTCTCTTTTGAAAATGAAAAGAAGACCCAACTTTAGAGAGTCCTGCCCTTTCTATCAAATTTATACTAACAAAACCACATCCAAATGGAAGTAAAACTTTTTCTGAGCCATTGGTATCTTTAGCAAAATTAACACTAACCAGAATAAAATACCTGCTCCTCACAACCATAACTAACACACCTCTAAAACATGTTTCATTACCATCAAACTGAGTTAGAATTGCTTTGACTGTAGAAGAACCTGGAATTTCAATTAACGTTATACGTGTGTGTGTGTGTGTGTGTGTGTGTGTGTGTATATAAAATTCCATTTATTTATTTTATTGCATTTTAGGTTTTGGGGTACATGTGAAGAACATGCAAGATTGTTGCATATAACCTTATATATTTTAAAACTCACTTTCCACTCTTTTCTTCCTTAACCTTTCCATAGCCAACGATCCACAAGAACCCTATTCCTTATACAAAATAAAACATAAATATGCAAGAATCTAATCTCATTAAAAACCAATTGGTTGAGCTGTAGATTTGGTTATTATTTAAATTCAAGCATAGGCTTCATGTTGAGCAAGATGGATGCTACATTTCAATAACCATAACCTAGTACCCTATTACAGGGCCTTGATTTCTTGATGAGTGGCACTCCTTGAATTTTGTTAGCTGATTAACAAAAGGTAAAGTCCTCGTAGAAGGGAGAAAGGAGAGCAAGGAGACACCCAGATGTAATGCAGATTTAAGTACAGCTTGGGCTACATTTGTTTGGAATAAATCCAGTTACTATTGCGGCAAAGCTGTCCCTCAAGATGATCAAGAAGAAAACAGGTCGCCTTGTGTATGGAATTGCTTACATATGTTTCAGAGGTAATTAAAAAGGTAATAAAGAAGGTATTAGTAGTACACCAGAAAGTTTCCTTTCTCTCCGTTTCTTTCTGTGCCATTAATGTGCATTTCATATATGCTCGATACTATGGATTAAAACTCCCAAATGAATCATTAGAGGCAGTCTCTAAATTATAAACAGGCTTAGAATTCTAAGCAACGTTTTATTTGGACTTTGTAATTTGTTGGGTGTTTTTTTGTTTGTTTGTTTGTTTGAGATGGAGTCTTGCTCTGTCACCCAGGCTAGAGTGCAGTGGCACTATCTTGGCTCACTGCAACCTCCGCCTCCCAGGTTCAAGAGATTCTCCTGCCTCAGCCTCCCAAGTAGCTGCAATTACAGGCTCCTGCCTCCGTGCCTCTTTCACCATCACCCATGTTGGCCAGGCTGGTCTCAAACTCCTGAACTTGTGATTCACTGGCCTCGGCCTCCCAAAGTGCTGGGATTACAGGTGTGAGCTACCACACCCGGCCCTGTAATTTGTTTTCTTACAGAAACATTAATTTAAGTGGTACTGAAGTAAGTTAATATGTATGCTATGTATTATATGAAGGAAATAATGAAAATTTATACCACAAATTTTTTTAAATATTCAGTCATAAAATAAAACAAGTAGAAAATTACTAAATTCTTAAATACATATAACTGTGTAATGATAGTAATTAAATAAAAATGCATGAAACAAGTTAATAAACTGAATAAATATGTTTTATTTTAATGATTACAGGGGAGGAAAGTAGTATTTATAATAAGTAAAATGAGCACTCCATTGACATTATCGGATCAAAAAGCCTGGCATTTAATGGAGTTTCAATGTTCTTTTTTAAAATTGTAATAAATATTTAGAAAACTGCTAGGTTTTATGATAATACCAATCCTTAAGGAGCTCATAGTCTTGTTTAATAAACATTCTTTTTTTTTTTTTTTTCCCAGAATAATACCAACAAGATTTATTTTTATAGTTAACTAACAAAATACTATAAAGGTAATTTGTTTGTTCTAAGTCCTTTTGTTCATATATTCATAAATGATTTAAACTTATTGTCTTTGTATTTCCACCAATATTTCTCGAAATGAAATTCATTTGAAGGCATGCTATTTTACTCCTAGCTTCTATTTTTTAATTTTTCCAAAATAAACAAATGTTACCTGAATTTCAAATGCATTTATTGGAAATGTGTTGACTGGCATAGAGCCATTAGCATTTGTTAGCAAAATTAGATGGGAAATTTGGGTTGGCTACATTTCTGAGCTTTCTCTTCATACATCTTGGTTGTTTGATTTGACATATAAAGTAAATGACTTATAATTTAAAAAGAGAAAAACAAGAACTGAATCTACTGAGGCTGGCACCACCAACCTTATGTTTCAGATGTGTCTGGAGTCCAAATATTGAATCTGGAGCCCTCCACAGCCAGGTGACTTGTCACTAATATTGACAACAAAAGACTTGAAGGAGTTTCGAAAACAATCAACTACCGGCTGGGCGTAGTGGCTCAGGCCTGTAATCCCACCCCTTTGGGAGGCTGAGGCAGACAACTCACAAGGTCATGAGTTCGAGACCAGCCTGGCCAACAAGTTGAAACCCTGTCTCTACTTAAAAAATAATAATAATAAAATACAAAAATTAACGAGTCATGGTGGTGTGCACTTGTAATCCCAGCTACTCGGGAGACTGAGGCAGGAGAATTGCTTGAACCTGGGAGGTGTAAGTCGCAGTTAGCCAAGATCCTGCCACTGCACTCCAGCCTGGATGACAGGGCAAGGCTCTGTCAATAAAAGGAATGAATGAAGGAAGAAAGAGAGGGAGAGAGGGAGGGACGGAGGAGGGAGGGAAATAGTCAACTACCTGGAGTTTGCAACAAAAACTGTGAGTTGGCACTTTCCACCTGATATATGTAGTCTATGGTTTCTCCTGGGTAAAGCTAGGATAGTGATACCAATAGCTTGTACCTAATGAACTCTCTTTATAGGCAGAAACTCTTGTAAGAGCTTTATATTAAACTTACTTAATGTTGAGCTTTCATGCATTGCATACAGTCCAAGGATTTTTGTTTATCTGTCACAATCATTTTCCCGTTTCCTCTTGCCCATATGTTGCAGAATTTACATACTGCGTTTCAGAATCATTCTAATTTTAAAAAGGATTTATCCATGTATACTTAGTATATCTTTGACTTCTCATTTTCACCTTTCCGAAAAACGATTGTTTCCACTTTTGTGTCATTATTATCATATGTATGTTCTTATTAGCACTTAATCCACTACAGCAAATCTCTTTCTGCTTAAAATCGCCAGATAAGGTTCTATTCACCAATCCAAAGTAAAGTTTATTTCACTCTTTTTATTCTTTCTACATCTTAGTTTTAGTTTCTCCATTTTTTTTCTCATCTCTCTCACTTTGTCAATATATTTTCTCTTAGTTTTAGAAAAGCAGCATGGTAAAATGTAGCATGCACTAGTCTTGTAGTCAAATAATAAGTTCAAACCTCAGTTCTTCCCCTCACAAGCTATATAACTCTACACTGATAATATCTCATACATCTGGTTCTTCACCAGAAAAATAACTCCCAAGATTATTAAAATGAAATAATATTAACACCTTAGCATGTTGAAAGATTGGACGACATGAATATGAATGAGATTCTCTGTTCCTGTGAAATCAGTCTTTAGCCAGGAAAAGTTAGCATTCAGACTCTCCTGACCACTGTAAGCCCACAGCCTCAATGTTGGAGTGTGACTTAGGACTCCGACTCCTGCATTCCTCCTTTATTCAAGTTCTAATTCAGGAGAAAGATTTGCAGCATTTGCCTTGCAGCTGCAATATAGTCATCTGGGACCTCCTTGTGAGTGACCAGGTCCCGGACCTAAGCTAGGGATGGACAGATGGATGTGTGGAAGGTCTGTATCTAGAGCTAGAGTTTTCTATGTGTAAATCCAACCCCCGGGTGACAAAAAGAGATGGGCCAGACTTAGATATCAAAAAGTGAAAGAAAGACATTTTTTCCTGAATAAAGAGAGAAGTAGCCTGGGCAAAATGGCGAAACCCCATTTCTACAAAAAAAAAAATTAAAAATAGCTAGGAATAACAGCACACACCTGTAGTCCCAGCTACTTGGGAGGCTGAGGCAGGAGGATCACCTAAGCCCAGGAGGTTGAGGCTATGGTGAGCTGTGATAGTGCCACTGCACTCCAGCCCAGGAATAGAGTGAGACCCTGTTGAGACACAGAGAGGGAGAGACAGAGAGAGAGAGAGAGAGAGAGAGAGAGAGAGAGAGAGAGAGAAGTGATGGGTCTTTAACCTATAGGACAGGGATTTCCCACTTGCACCATTCTCTTAAGAGAAATGGTGGATTCTTCCCCTCCAACATAGAGGAATATATCAAACACCCAGAGGTGGCCAACCCACTTGAAAGTCCAACCAGTGTCCAGCCCAAGCAGACACAGTCCTTCCTGTGTATCAGGAAGGAAGTTAAATTTAAAACATGGCAGCATAGTTAAGCAAGTAAAAGTAAAAGACTCCTCAACTTTTTTGTTTGTTTTGAGATAGAGTCTCACTTTGTCACCCAGGCTAGAGTGCAGTGGGGCAATCTTGGCTCACTACAATCTCTGCCTCCCGGGTTCAAGAGATTCTCCCGCCTCAGCCTCCCGAGTAGCTGGGATTACAGGTGCCTGCCACCAAGCCTGGCTAGTTTTTATTGATTTCAATAGAGACAGTGTTTCGCCATGTTGGCCAGGCTGATCTCGAACTCCTGGCCTCGAGTGATCGACCCACTTCAGCCTCCCAAAGTGCCAGGATTACATGCGTGAGCCACTGCACCTAGATGACTATTTCTGGAAGGAAAGTTTAGGGCGGCAAATAGAAGAACAGCAACAAAAGCTTTCCAAATAGAGAATCCCATAAGCTACAATTAGCTACTTGTAGCAAATCTGGATCCCAAAACCCCGATTAATCCTCATTTTCTCACTTTAAAAATACTAATCAGAGAATTCATTCCCAGTATGCTATAAGCTAGCATAACATATTAGTAAATAAGACAAAGTTTCTATCTTTACAAAGCTTACATTCTTGCGAGGAAGAGCAACAATAAACAGGTAAAGAAGCAAGTAATATCATTTCATATAAAAACTAAAAGTATGCAGGGTAAAAAATTAGAGTCATTAGGCAGGTTACTTGGAGGAAACTTATTCGAGAAGGTAACATTTGAATAGAAACCTATTTGTGTGAAAGAATAGCTCATGTAAAGACCTGGGAGAAGAATGATCCATGCTTTGAGGCGGGAAGGATCTTAGTGTGCTCGAAACATAGCAAGTAGACAACTGGGGTGGAGGTAGAGAGAGAGGAAGACAGTGGTAGAAGAAAGGGTCCTAGACTAGCTCTCAATCTTGGTTATGCATCAGAAACTTCTGGGAAGCTTTAAAATTTCCTATGCCCAGCTAAGTCAGTCTTTGCCATTCCCACGTTCCCAGGTGATTTCCCATGTACAGTCAAGATTGAGAATCTAGGCCCTTCTGGGCCAAGTAAGGATTTTAGGCTAGGTGTAATAGGGAGTCACTAGAAACTTTCATTTTGTTCTTTCATTTTATTTTCTGGTTTTTTGTTTTTTTTTGTTTTTTTTTTTTTAACAGTGGCATGTCATTATCTAACTTATATTTGCAAAAAATTATTGCAGTTCCAGTGGGCATGGGAGACAACAGAACCAAGTCAAAAGTAGAAGCAGGAACACCAACAACAGGCCACTGTGTCCAGTGTGGGTGAGAGATGAAGCTGCAGGGACAAGAGGCAGCAGTGGAAGCCGTGGGAAGCAGTTGTGTTTGGAGTGTTTCATCAAGTCAGGAGCACATGCTGATGAATGGAGACAGATTTGAGGAGAGAAAATCAAGGATGACGTCTAGGTTTTAATACTGAGCCACTGGATGTAGGTGATGCCACTTACTGAGTCAGGTTGTAGAGTCTCCTAAACTTGGAGCTAGATCAATTTTGAGACAGAAACCAAACAAGACAACGTTGTTGATTCATTATGCCTTGTCAAATGCAATTCCTCAGCATATATAAACAGAATTCACACTGCTTTTCCTTCCTCTGCCTGGAAGTATAAGTCATGAGGCAGAGAAGAGCTGACATTTCTCTCTCAATGATCAGGGTGCTGTAGGAAGTTGTGCGTCCTTCTTACGTTTTTGTAGGGATGAGTTGGAAATTGCTACAGGAAATGACAGTTTCTGAAATGTTTGGATTAGGTTTCCTGGAGAAGAGAATTTGGGGTGAGACAGTGGGTTTATGATTAAATTATCCTTTTTTTTCTTTTCCATTTCTGCCTATGGCATAGTCCTGTTACACCTTCATGCTTAAATCTTATAGGCTATCACTTCAACTCTGTTTTGCTTTCTTGGCAAAACAGAAGATTTTATTGCAGAGATAGATTAACATATCAAATGACCAAAGAAACAATTCTTAAACAAAGAGGGTTTAAGAACATGACAGGAATTAATCTCCCTTTAGGCAGATAGATAGGTAGATATCTGAGAAATGGACAAAGTTGCCTACTTGGCTTACCTTACTTAAGAGCAATGAGTTGTGGGTACACACACTACAGAAATGAATGCTAATGTCTACCTGAGAACATATGCAAACATACTAGTAGCCCAAACTGGAAACAATGCAATCAATCCATACCACAGCAGATAAATAACTTGTAGAACAATGTGCTACACAAGAATGGAAAAGAAATAACTATAGCTATGTGCAGTGATGTAGATGAATTTCACAGATGTATTATTGAAAAAAAGAAGCCACACACAAAAGAATGTAAACTGTGGCTGGGCACAGTGGCTCACACCTGTAATCCCAGCACTTTGGGAGGCCGAGGCTGGCAGATCACCTAAGGTCAGGAGTTTGAGACCAATCTGGCCAACGTGGTGAAATCCCATCTCTACCAAAAATACAAAAATTAGCCGGGCATGCTGGCGGGTGCCTGTAATCCCAGCTACTCCACAGGCTGAGGCAGGAGAAATCACTTGAACCCGGGAGATGGAGGTTACAGTGAGCCAGGATCATGCCATTGCACTCCAGCCTGGCCGAGAGAAAAAGACTCCATTTCAAAATAAACACAAAAAAAATGTAGACTGTATGATTTCTTGTATGTCAAGTTCAAGAGCAGGCAAACTTCTGTAGTGACAGAGATAACAACAGAGCTTATTTTGGAAGGAGGTAGAAATTAACTAAGAGCAGATGCTGAAAATGTTCTGTAACTTGATCTAAGTGGTGATTACTTTTTACACATAAAAATTCATCAAGTTATATACTTAGTATTTGCACACTCATACATACGCACATGTATGACATACTTTTATACTTTCTATAAAAATATATATGTAAGCTATAGATACAAATGTAGTATAACTTATATACTTCAATAAAAGTGAGTATTGAAAATAATCTAAATGGTCCCAGCCTGGCCAACACAGCAAACTCCCATCTCTACTAAAAAAATTAAAAAATTAGCCAGGCATGGTGGCACATGCCTATAATCCCAGCTACTTGGGAGGCTGAGGCACCAGAATTGCTTGAACCTAGGAGGCAGAGGTTGCAGTGAGCCGATATCATGCCACTGCACTCCAGTCTGGCCGACAGAGCAGGACTCTGTCAAAAAATCATCGTATGAGCCAGTATTACACTGATAC
>NW_016107456.1:1619861-1625231 GCF_001604975.1 Cebus imitator
AAAAAAAAAAAAAAAAAAAAAAAAAAGTCATAATTTCTAGTAATTAAGTTCTCACAAGAAAAAATACTTGCAAAGCAAGTACCAGGAAGTTCAGGCTCCAATACAGAATTTTCTGAGAATACAGCTCATCATACACATATATGAACAACTAATTTCAAGTATCTATACAATTATACTGAGGCCCAGGAGTGATATTCTATTGGTTTGTTTGTTTGAGATAGAGTCTTGCTCTTCCACCCAGGCCAGGGTGCAATGGCGAGATCTCGGCTCACTGCAACCTCTGCCTCCTGGGTTCAAGCAATTCTCCTGCCTCAGCCTTTTGTGTAGCTGAGATTACAGACACATGCCACCACGCCCAGGTAATTTTTTTTATTTTTAGTAGAGATGGGATTTCAGCATGTTGGCCAGGCTGGTCTCAAACTCCTGACCTCAGGTGGTCTACCCGCCTTGGCCTCCCAAAGTGCTGGGATTAGACGAGCCACCACACCTGGCCCAAACGATTTATTTTTGATTCATCAGCACTAGCTAATCAGAAAGGATACCCAGACTATCAGAAGAGACACCAGCTTTTATGACAGAACTGCGTGCACTGCCCAGACATCTCTCCTCTGACTTTTATGAAGACAATAAAGGAATCCACCGAAAAAACTGGAATTCTTGGAAAAACAGAGGCTTTTATTGGGAAGATAGGCTAACACATCAAATAAGCGAGGAAACAATGAGATGAAATGAAAACTTTCTACAATATGAAAAACATAGTTTTATACTATAAACAACAACGTTGATATAGCGGGTTCAAACATATGCAGGCTGACGACTCCTGGGTATTTGTTTCACCCGCTCTGCTGTGCTTCCTTTGCACCAGGACATCAGGAATATGTTTCTGAATTTCCTCATTAGGAAGCTTAGCCTTTGCTTGCACTTGTTCAAATATACATACATACATATACATACATACATATATATATATATATATGAGTGTGTGTGTGTGTGTGTATATTTGTGTATATATATGTGTGTATGTATATACACACATATATATATGTGCGTATATATACATTTTATTTTTTGAGACAGAGTTTAACTCTTGTTGCCCAGGCTGGAGTGCAATGGTGTAGTCTTGGCTCACTGCAACCTCCACCTCCTAGGTTCAAGCTATTCTCCTGCCTCAGCCTCCCGAGTAACTAGGATTACAGGCATGCACCACCACATCTGGCTAATTTTTTTATTTTTAGTAGAGATGGGTTTTCAGCAAGTTGGCCAGGCTGGTCTTGAACTCCTGACCTCAAGTGATCCACCTGCCTTGGCCTCCCAAAGTGCTGAGATTACAGGCATGAGCCACCACGCCCAGCCTCAAATATATATTTTTAAGCACGAGTCTATATCAGCTAACTTATATGAAAGGTTTGCCCTTCTTATTAGACTCTGGGTATGACTGCATGGTGCTTCACCTCTGCATTTTCTTTTTCTTTTCCTTTTGAGACAGGGTCTCACTCTGTCACTCAGGCTGGAGTTCAGTGGCATGATCACCACTTGCTGCAGCCTCAACCTCCCTGGGCTCAAGCCATCCTCCCATCTCAGCCTCCTGAGTAGCCAGGACCAGAAGCACACATCACCATGCCTGGCTAAGTTTTACAGTTTTTTTGAGAAGTGATTTCGCTGTGTTCCCCAGGCTGGTCTCAAACTCACGTGCTTGAGACTCAGCCTCATAACGTTCTGGGACTACCAGTGTAAGCCGCTGCGCCCAGCCCCAGCTCTGGGTTTTCAACTGAGCCCTGGGTATCTGTCATTCCTCCAAGGTACTACATTTTTCTAGGCAGTGTGGTGGGAAGCTTCGGCTTTTAAAGTCACTCTGACAAGAAGGTCTCCTGCACCTCCTTCACTAGGCAGCCTCAACTCAAGTATGCTATGACACTTCCTATTAGTCACCATTAAACAGTCTCTTCTACCCTGAGAATAGTGCCTCAGACAGCTACCATTTGATCACTTCCTACCCAATATTGTATATGTCATACCTGCATTCATCAGATGAATTTTGAAGGTTAACTACTTCATTCCTAATTCTCCAAAAATTATTACATTTACTTCATGTCAGATAAATGAGAATGTTTACAACCAACAGATAAAAAAAGGGTAATTTATATTCAAGTATCTAATATCTAAAAACCTTCTTTGTGAAGAAATGTCTCATATTTAAATAACCTAATATTGGCTGGGCGCAGTGACTCATGCCTGTAATCCCAGCACTTTGGGAGGCTAAAGCAGGCAGATCACTTGAGGTTAGGGGTTCAAGATCAGCCTGGCCAAATGGCAAAACACTTATCTAATAAAATACAAAGTTAGCTGGGTGTGGTGGCATGCACCTGTAATCCCAGCTACTCAGGAGGCTGAGGTGGGAGAATCTCTTGGACCCAGGAAGTGGAAGTTACAGTGAGCTGAGATTGCACCACTGCACTCCAGCCTGGGTAACAGAGCAAGACTCCATCTCAAAACAAACAAATAAATACAAATAAAAAATAACCTAATATTTTGGGCCTCATCTTAACCAGGTTTTCTTTCATATTGTAGTTACTGACCTTGAAATGTCACCAAACCTGTTAAAAAGGATGAAGAATTTTGGAAGATGGAATGAAATTTAGTAGTGACATAGAGGCTGGGCAAGGTGGTTCACGCCTGTAATCCCAGGACTTTGGGAGGCCAAGGCAGGCAGATCATGAGGTCAGATGATTGAGACCATCCTGGCTAACATGGTGAAACTCTATCTCTACTAAAAATTAAAAATAAATAAATAAATAAATAACTTAGCTGGGTGTGGTGGCACACACCTGTAATCCCAGCTACTCAGGAGGCTGAGGTAGAAGAATTGCTTGAACCCAGGAAGCAGAGGTTGCAGTAAGCCGAGATCGCACCACTGCACTCCAGCCTGGGTGACAGAGCAAGATTCCATCTCAAAATAAACAAACAAACAAACAAACAAATAGTGACTTAGAATAAATTATTGAGGGAACCAGAACTTTAAAAACTGCTCATCAAGATCAAACAAATAACGTAGGAAATTATAACCTGATAGAACATAGATTCAAACATGTATCACAAGTTTGCAGTGTCTTATCTTTGTATTAAAAAAGAGATAAGGAAGTGTTCCATTTTTTAATTCAGAGCCCTATTTTACCAGTAGTCTAGGTTTCATAACTTGGGGTGGACCTAGAAAATTTGGAACATTCAGATAATAGCAATATGATGATTAAGGGATTAGTAATACCCAGACTTGCACTTCTAAGATTAATTGATGCTTCATAAGACTTATCATTTTCATAAATGTCAGGTAACTGTTTAAGATAATTTAGTTTTTGTTCAGAATGAAATGTTTTTGTTCCTCTTCCAAACAACTAGCAATAGCAATTGGGTGATTGTGTATTTTTTATGTTAAAATTTAGCTTAAAATCTTTCCTTCAGAGAGGATTATGTCATCTATCAAATTGTAATTTTGATGATCACAATCTTTTCTCAGCAGGAATATTTGTTTTTAGCCTAAGCTAGATACTTGGCTAGAGAATTCTAATCCATGAATAGGCTAAACCCATGATTATCAAACCCATGTTTGGTTAGAATTTAATTAAGTTTACCTGAGATATTGTATAAGCATTTTAAAATACACTGTAAAATGATTCAACTCCCATAGGATGGTAATAATATTGGGTTTTTAAACTTATTATTATGAATGCACACTAGTTGTTCCTATTTATGAGGTACATGTGATATTCTGATACAAGCACACAATGTATAATGATCAAATCAGGGAAATTTGAGTATGCATCATGAATGAAGCATTCATCATACTGCTTTTTCTGTAATTCCCCAATGATTAAATAATCACCTTTAGTAGTTTATTTGTATCACAGCCCTTATAATCAAGTCATATCCATTTGAATGGTAGGGGGACAGAGCATCTACCTTGACTGTTGGTTAAGTTCAATAAAATCATAGAGGTGGAAGGAATTTTGGCGATACAGTATTGACCTTAACAAGTTACATGAGTTGTAATGAACAGTGACCAAGTGATTCTCTATAGCTTTGATTTAGGTCACAGAGCCCTGGAAAGCTTTATTCATGTCTAACCCAAACCTACCTTTCTGTAAGCAAAATTCTTCTTGTCCTGTCTTCAGGGTATATATGTACATGGAAACTTTGTCCTTTGCTGTTTGGGATTTTTAAAAATGTGCTTGAGTGTAATTTAGGTAACCCTCCTAAAGTCAAAGCTGCTTATGTTCTCTGTATTCTAATACCCATTTCAGCAGCTGAATTACTCTGTTGCCTTTCACTTCGTCATCTTCAAGTTACTTTCCTTAAATTATTTCACTTAAATAATGAGAGAATTACTAATCTAGCATATTTAACATAACCTGAACATAATCATTTCTTTGCTTGGTTGTTTAAGGAGAAAGAGTGCACATGGACGGTGGGTGTGTACGTTCTGAGTCCCAGTTATCAATGAGATCACAATCAGATGTTATTACATAATATAACATGACATATTAGTTTGGAAGAAGTATAATTTAGAAGAAAATAATGTAGTTCCTGGAATCAGATATTACGGGTTGGTATTCTAGCTGTACTATTTATTAACTAGGACAATTTGGACACGTTGCTTAACCTTTCTGGGTTTCTTTCCCTCACCATAAAGCATGGATAATAATAGTGAGAGGATTAAATAAATTAACACATGAAATACTCAGGATAGTCCTGGGCTCATAGTAAGTACACCGTAAGTGGTAGTTGTTCATTATCATGTTATTGTATACATAGATGACATATTGACACATTTAGGCTCCTCAAACATTTCCTAGTTGGAAACCTGGCAAATTCCTATTCACCCTTCAGTACCCTGACCAAGGTATAATACCCACCACGGGCATTTCTGCCCCCAACTCCCCAATAGACTGACTGTGTGCAACTTGGTGCCAGTTTGAACCTCCTGCCTAATTCTGACTCTGAGCTAATTGTAGGCTTCATGGGAGGTGGTGGGATGGGCCCAGCAGGATGGTGGGCTGCAGGTCAGACAGCATGGGCTCCAGACCTGGCCTTCCAAGCTAGAGTGGGACTTCACTCCTTGAGCTTGATGTCCTCTGTGGGCTGCCCTGAGGACTAAATGAGATTGTGCCTGGCATGTCACATGAGCATGCAGGGGATAGGTTGAGGGCCATTTTTTTGTCAATGAAAAATACGCCCCAAAAAAACCTCTTTTTCATTGTAGAAGGTCTGACTCCACAACCTGTCACTTAATATGAGCATTAATTGACTTGACTTGAGTACTTTCCACCATTCCCCATTTTTCCCTTATGTTTTCCCATATACCATAGGGATTATATA
>NW_016107456.1:1625743-1636215 GCF_001604975.1 Cebus imitator
GTGCCACCATGCCCAGCTAATGTTTTGTATTTTTAGTAGAGACGGGGTTTCGCCATGTTGACCAGGATGGTCTCAATCTCTTGACCTCGTGATCCACCCGCCTCGGCCTCCCAAATTGCTGGGATTACAGGCTTGAGCCACCGCTCCCAGCCTAAGTATTTTTTAAATTCACTAATTCAGGAGATTCTTTCTCACTTCACATTTTCATAAGAGAATTCACACAAAGTGAGCAGCCAAAGTCACTTAAAATTGGTTTTCCTTACACTTTCCCTCCCAGTTACTGTCTTTTTGTTGTAAGGAAGAAGGGGCTATTTGCCATCACCAAAGGGCTTTCCAGCGGCATGGTGAGTTCAGTAAAATTATTTTTTTTTCAGTCATATAATGAAATCTCTAACACCCAGCAGCAGTAATTTTCAGTTTTCCATTTGTCCTCAATTCAATGTACACAACCAGGTAGTAAAAAAGGCATGTGAAAATTATTTTTTAAGTATTGTAGATGAAAAGAACAAAAAGAGAATTAGTCTATTATTTAACAACAGTCAACAGTTAAAATCTAAAAACAAGGGGCAGAGTAGGAGTTCAGTTTAGCATCTTGGTAAACTTCTTTGCTTTCTACTTTTTGTTTCTCATTTTTGACTAATAATTTCTGTGAAATAAGGCCTGCCCTTCTGTGCTCCACCAAGTTGCTACTGTCAGCCTCAGTTAGTCCAGGGAATGGAATGGAGAGTATGAGCACCTATAGCATTTAGATAATAGATTTATTTGGTATTCAATGTATTAATATGATTTTAAAAACATATTTAGGAGAAATTGCTAATTAGTATATAATCCTGATACCAATTCCAAAAAAGTTTTGTTTTTTTTTTTTTTTTTTGGAGAGACAGGATCTTATTCTGTCACCTTGTCACCAGCCTAGAGTGTTCTGGCACAAGCATAGTTCATTGTATTCTCAAAAACCTGACCTCAAGCAATCCTCCTGCCTCAGCCTCCCAAGTAGCTGGACTATAGGCATGCATCACCACATCCGGCTAATTTTCTTATTATTTTTGGTAGAGATAGTCTCAGTATGTTGCCCAGGCTGGTCGTGAACCCTTAACCTCAAGCAAATGTCCTTCCTCATGTGCCCAAAGTGCTGGGATTACAAGCATAAGCCTCCGTGAGTGGCTTACAAAAAATATTGTTTAAGTTCTCTTTCCTCAATAAACTTATGGAAAATAATTATATTTTCCCTCCAGCTATTCTGATAATACACCACTTTCAGTGGTTTATCTTAGACATCTCAAACCCTTGGAAACAAGTCCTGAACTTAAGACTTCTGTGTGTAGAATCAAAAAGAAAATCAACTACCGAATCTGAAGCTTGGCATTTGCAGTTTGCATTACTGTACTTATGTCTGTTCCATTGATTCACACACTCCCCCTACAAGATTTTCTCTACACATTTTGAAAAGTAGTATCTTTACTGAATAATTTCTCTACACACACCCACATTCACTTCTTAGTTTATTTAAATTAGCAATTGTGTCTGCCAGAGGAAAGTTCCATCTAGAAATACAAGGTCAGTGTCCTAATCAGTAGCCACCAGATAGAATTAAGTAAATTAGTCTGTGGCCATACCACCCTGAAGACCCCCGATCTCATCTGATCTCAGAAGCTAAGCAGGGTCAGTCCTGGTTAGTACTTGGATGGGAGAATTATGTAAATTAGTTTTATTTTTTGGGTTTTTTTTGACAGGGTCTCACTCTGTTACCCAGGCTGGGGTGCAGTGGCATGATCTTGACTCACTGCAACCTCTGCCTCCTGCACTCAAGCAATTCTTCTGCCTCAGCCTCCCAAGTAGCTGTGATTACAGGCCTGTGCCGCATGCCTGGCTAATTTTTATACTGTTGGTATAAGCTGGGTTTTACCATGTTGGCCAGGTTGGTCTCTAACTCTTGGCCTCAAGTGGTCTTCCCTCCTTGGCCTCCCGAAGTGCTGGGATGTTACATAAGTGAGCCACCACCGTGGCCAGAATTAAGTAAATTAGTTTCAAAGAGAGAAGAAACCATTTTACCTGTATAATAGCTAAATTATTTGATAGCTAACATACATAATATATACCATAATTCTGTCTCACTCATTACTTAATATATCCTAGTGTTATTTGCTTTAGATGAAATGATCTATATTAACTAAAATATTGCAGTACATTAAAATCTACTCCTTTGAAGATGTTTAACAGTACTACAGATTAATTCCACACTGGAGGAGACTCACTTTTTCAGGTTTTTTCCTTTTTCCCTTCTCGGACTCCAGGATTAGCCACACATACAAAAGGGCAAGGCAGGATTTTAACGTCCTTTCCTTGAAAACATCTGAAATAGAGAAAGAGGTGTGTTTAAGCATAAAAAACGACTGTTGCTGAAATGGTGCTGCTTTCTCATATGTCACATATCTCCAGACATAATGATTCTGGAAATCAGGATAATTACCACCTTTGCTCTCCTATTCAGCTTTTATGGATCACCTGATTTTTCCTTTTTTCGTCTAGAGAGATGTGTGAAGCCAGGCAATTTGACTGCAGATTTTCCCTGTACAGACATAATTTGAAGAAGACTGAAAAAGCTTCATTCTCTTTAACTATTTGATTTTATTTCATACAAAGAAAATGAAACGACAGAACAGTTTTTCATTTGGCTTTATTTTGGCAAATGCTATAATTGAAAGCGTAAAACCAATCAATGACACCTCTGGTTAAAAATTATTTCTGAGAAGTATCCCGAAGGAGTGATTTCTGAGGAATAATATGCAGCCTTCAATTTACTTTATCACAGCTGGATATGAAGTTAAATCTCCGGCTGGAATTTAACCACCCAGAACCAGGCACCAGATGGCTTATCTGCACCTCATCCCGACAGCTGTGTCCTGATATGCACAGCTGGTCTTCACATTTGAATGACAATATTTAAATGATAACATTATGTAATGTAGAAAAATGTGTTTGGGTAGCATGGGTCTTGAAAACTAGATTGCACAGTTGCTCTTAATAGTAAACGTACAGCCTCCATGGCTAATTCACATTCCTTCTATTTGTGTTGATGGGTCTTGGCTGGAATAAAGGTTGACTGGCACATGGCAACATTCCAGGGCCATTCATATTGTACTGCCGTCTATCCATAATGACCCTCCTGGGTACTCACCATGTTAGATTTTCCTTCACATTAAAATAAGCACAACAGAGTTTCCATTGTGAAGCAGGAGACTTTTACAATTTTGCAATAATCAATAGATACTGCATTCTGCTGTGGTGGAGGAATTAAAAAGTACTTGATTGGAAAGCAGCTGCTATGGAGATTCCTCAACATTGTTGGGATATAATTACTCCTATCTTAGTTGAACCACAAATGTCACCAGGTCATGAAATATAACAAAATTAATATAACACAATTTAGCACTTTAAATAAAAAACTCCGTGAAGGGCAATTCTCAAGGAAATACATTTGAATACATTTCAGACACGAATGAAAAATCTGGCATATTTCAAATGTGAGATGGATGAATGAATGTGCAAGAGTTCCAGAAAATTAATTTCACAAGTAGACAGAGATTCGCTATGCTGCTGTTCAAACTCTGATGCGTGCATGCACCACCCCAGTGACAAAAAGAAAACTTATCCTTAATGTGTCTCCAAAGCAGTCATGGATAGAAGGAAGAAACATTGTATTTGTAGTAAGGAGCTGTGGATATAGTATCTCACTGCTACTTTCCGTTTCTATAGGTTTGGTCCTGTCATTTCACTTCGATAAACCTCAATGCCTTCACCAGAAAAATGGGAGCCATAGATGATAATACATATGTGACTCTGTTTAGTAAACTGCTATGAAACAGAAGAAAGTGGTGTGACTCTTACTGCTGCCTGGTTCTCTAGGGGACTCACTAAATAGTACTGCCCTTCCCCACCAGGGTTCTCAATAAACTGAAATATAAAATTAAAGAGTGGCACAGAAAGGACAGAAGACCACTTTCATAATTAATAAAGGCTAAGTCAGAGGCCATCCCCTGCTTCGGGTTTAATGGACTTCCTAGCATTAAACCCCAGGAATGGACAGATTTATGCAGCGAGGCTTGACAAAGCAGAGGCAAAGGACACAGTCCCTGTGAGCAGCTCAGGAAAAAAGTCAAAGATGAGACTGGCATGCCTGGTTTCTTCTTTCAAAATTTATGAATCAAAGAAGCCACTCAAAGCAAAAGAATAGAAGGACTGTGCTGCACTGAATACCCTCGACATGAAAGGAAATGTATGGAGTGTCTTCCTCTAACATTCCTCTGCTTTTCTTCTTACTCCAGCTGACTTAAACATCAGTGCTTGGTCAACCAGGGATATGGCTCTCCTCTTCGGAGGAAGATACCATAATCGAGCAGGACAGTCCTATGCCTACTTCCATGAAGCTAATCTCTCAATATCAGTAATCACTTTATGAGTATCTTCCTGAGTCCACTGTGAACAACATGGATTTTACCCTCATGAGGCTCAGAAATCTGTTAGGGTACTACATTACTTAAATCAACTCCAAGGTCACTCCGTACCCAAGGCCGAAAATGCTTTCTTCATCCTATTTCTCATCCTAAGCTATGTCCAGTCACATTGTTCAATGTAACCAGGTAAAGCTCGGTGCTTCACTTTCTCTCCTTTACACCACATATCCAAGCTATCACCAAGCCCTGTAGGTTCTTCCTTTAAAACCACTTCTTGGCCAGGCACGGTGGCTCATACCTGTCATCCCAGCACTTTGGGAGGCAGAGGCGGGCAGATTACCTGTGGTCAGGTGTTTGGGTCTAGCCTGGCCAACATGGCGAAATCCCATCTCTACTAAAAATACAAAAATTAGCCTGACCTGGTGGCAGGCGCCTGTAATACCAGCTACTCAGGAGGCTGAGGCAAGAGAATCGCCTGAACCAGGCAGGGGAGGTTGCAGTGGGCTGAGATCTCGTCACTGCACTCTAGCCTGGATTACAAGAACGAAACTCCGTCTCAAACAAACAAAAACAAATCAAAACAAAAACCTCCTTCTCATCACTTCACCATGAGCATCCCTCCCCAGCAATTCCATTATGCTGCTTCATTTTCCTGGGTTCCATGAGTTCTACTACTCTTACTCTACATTTGTTTAGTATCCATCAGAGTAGGAATTTCATCTGTTTTATTCACTACTGTATCCATAACACCTAAAAACATTCCTGACACATGGTAGGCAACCAATAAATACTTTTGAAAAGGGAGAGGAGAGCAGCGGAAGGGAGGGGAGGGCAGAGCAGGGGAGGGAAGGAGGGGAGAGAGGAGGGGAGACGTAAAAGAGAAGGGAGGAAGGACAAGAGGGAAGGAGGGAGGGAAAAAGAGGTAAGAAAAGAAAAAGGCAAATGAAAAGCAACAATTGTTAGGGTTTCTAAGGCTAAGGTACCCTTATATTGCAAGACACCCTCTTCAATTAGTGGTTGAACCTCCCTTTGGAGCCTAGAATACAATGTTAGTGGTATATGAAAAGGGCTGTTATCATTTATTACAAACTCCTAATTTTCCAACTCTAGCCTGTACTTTGTCATTATCAGCAATATCAATAGATTTCCCATCAACCAAATAGATTCCCTCTATGGTAGGGGATAACTCTCACTTTTTGTGTTATAACTTAGATGTTTTCAAATGATACTGAAGAAAGGTTGTGATTAATTAGGATTCAGCAATGTTAGGCTACTTGATTCAAATGGATCCTCATTCATGTTTCACAATCTTTTTTGTTTAGTTGTTGCCCATCTTCATGAGACTTTCCATAATAAATCTTTTAAAATGCTTCACCAATTTCTAGTCACCAATTCAATTTCAAATCTGTTGTAATCTTGGTGGGTGATTTTTACTACTCTAACAGAAGATCAAGATTAGCAGGCATTAATTACCCCATGTGCCTTTTTAATCTTTTACTCTTAAAAATAACCATCTTTTTCCTCCCAGATGGAGAATTGTCATTTTCCTTTCAATCTCTCCTTGAGCACCACAGTCATAATTCTGATGTTGACATAGCTTCTTTGGTCCTTGAGATCTAAAATAAGATAGATTTAGATTCTGAATTTATACTCTTCTGAAGTCCAAAGTCCTTTAAAATGTTTCTAGATATTTACATAGCTCTTAAATTTTCAAGCTCACCTAAGTATCTGAGCTTCTGTTTCTGTATGTGCTATTATTTCCCTTATATACTATGTGGGGGTTGGGGGTTTTTGTTTGTTTCTTGAGACAAAGTCTCGCTTTATCACCTAGGCTGGAGTGCAGTGGCCTGATCTCATCTCACTGCACCACAATAAATACTTTCAAAAAAACAAAAGGGAAAGGAAAGGAGGGGAGGGGAGGGGCGAGCAGGAAAGGGAAGTTGCGGGTGGGGGTCAAGTGAGTCTCCTGCCTCAGCCTCCCAAGTAGCTGGGATTACCGGCATGCGCCACCACACCCAGCTAATTTTTTGTATTTTTAGAAGAGACGGAGTTTTGATGTGGTCAGGCTGGTCTCCAACTCTTGGCCTTACGTGATCTGCCTGCTTTGGCCTCCCAAAGTGCTGGGATTAAAGGCTGAGCCACTGCTCCTGGCCCCATTATATACTATGTTGATCCAGAAGTGAAGTCCAGATCATTCAAAATGTTTTGAAAAAACAAGAAGGAAATGTTGTGAGTACTGGAGATTTTATTGAAAAAGCCAGGTGGCATCATTCTGATGAATAAGAATAAAGTAGTATTCTACTGGGAGTGTCTGAGAACACTTTTGCTTTCTGGATAAAAAGGGAAAGATGTGGCTCATATCAGGTCCTTCTCCTTTTCCCTAACTTGAATATGGATGTATGTCAGGAGCAAACCCAGTGGCTGTCTTGTGAACATAAAGCAGCAAGTAAGTTCTCACATTTTAGAGCTACTGAATCAATGCCAGGAGCTTTCTACTTATTAGGTACAAAAAAGTAAAGCCTTATCGCTTTAAATCACCATTATGTTTTCTGTTACTTGCAGCCAAAGCACTTAAAACGAATACAAAATTGCCAAGTTACAATGATGATAACTCTAAACCTATGAAATTCAAGGGGTTTAATGATTTATGAGTTGGGTGTGGTAGTACACACCTGTTAGTACTAGCTGAGGCTGGAAGACGGCTTGAGTTCAGGACTTCCAGGCTGTAGACCTATGATCATACCTTTGAATAGCCACTGCACTCCAGCCTGGAAAACATAATAAGACCTGGCATCAAAAAAAAAAATTCTTTTTAATCTGTGCCTTATTCTAAGGGCCATCCAGTAATAAGGACACCTAAACTACTGAGTGCCCTCAGAGCTTTGAGATGCAATTAAAAGCTAGGGAGTGCACAGCTACCCAAGTCTGTGGCTAGCAGAAAATTATAAAGATGGTAGGAGGATCAAAAAGCCTCTTCCACAGAAGCTAAATTAGCTGGGTGTGGTGGCCCACACCTGTGATTCCAGTGACTCAGGACGTTGAGGTGAGAGGATTATCTGAACCCAAGAGTCAGAGGACGCAGTGAGCCGAGATTGCACCACTGCATTCCAGCCTGGACAACAGACAAGACACTGTCTCAAGTCCCTCTGATATAAGAGAGGCTTCCTCATATCAGAGTTCTTAGGATACCATTCTCCCAAACCACCTGACTCCCTGAATTTGAGGATCTGCTTAATCTCTAAATCTACCCTGACTCTTCAGAAGCCTTAGTGTTAGTAACAGACAGAGCTAACTCTGCTCACCCACCTGATCCCTGTCACAGCCCTGAATTCCTAATACTCACCTTCACTCATGATCTAGCGTGATGCTATTTTAATTGCTACTATCATATAAACTCAACATAGTATCTGACAGATTAATTCTGAAAAAATTCTTTGTATACAAAGCCAAAAATTTTTAAAGCAACAGAAATCAATGGTTATGTCATTTCTGTGCAGTCATAAATAGATTTTATACATCCTTTAAAATTACGTTGTATCTGGATACGGAATTTTTTTCAGAGATGAAGTCTCACTGTGTTGCCCAGGCTGGAGGGCTGTGGTGCAAAGAGCTCACTCTAGCTTTAGAACCTGAGCTTGAGCAATCCTTCTGCCTCAGCCTTCCTAATAGCTGGGACCTTACAGGCAGCAGTTGCCACCACACCACACCAAGTTAACTTTAATTTTTTTTTTTTTTTTTTTTTATACAGGTTTTTTCTCTTTTTGTTCCGGTTTTTTTTTAATTGCAGGGTTTTTTCTAACTACAATCTCCCCCCACCCAATTCCAGCCATCCCCCCCCCCCCCCCCCCCCCCTCACTGGGATTACAGGCATGCCCCACCATGCCTGACCAATTTTTTTTTTTTTTTTTTTTTTTTTGTTTTTTTTTAGTAGACGAGGTTTCTCCATGTTGGTCAGGTTGGTCTCGAACTCTGGACCTCAGGTGATCTGCCCACCTTGGCCTCTGAGAGTGCGGTCCTTGGCCTAAAATTTTTCTTTAGAGACAGGGTCTAGCTATGTTGCTCAGGCTTGTCTCTAACTCCTGACCTCAATCAATTCTCATGCCTCAGGCTTCCAGGAGCTAGGATCATAGACATGCACCATCACGCCCTGGTGCACAGGATGTTTATAACAGCTTTGTCCATAATTCCCAACACTTGGAAGCAGTGAAGATGCCCTTCAGTAGGTGAATAGATAAACTGTGATATACCCAGACAATGGAATATAATTCAGCACTTAAATGAAATGAGTTATCAAGCCATGAAAAAACATGGAGGAACCTTCAGTGCATATTACAAAGTGAAAGAAGCCAATCTGTGGTGGCTCACGCCTGTAATCCCAGTACTTTGGGAGGCCGAGGCGGGTGGATCACTTGAGGTCACGAGTTTGAAACCAGCCTATCCAATATGGCGAAACCCCGTCTCTACTTAATTATTAGCTGGGCATGGTGGTGCATGCCTGTAATCCCAGCCACTCGGGAGGCTGAGGCAGGAGAATTGCTTGAACCTGGGAGGAGGTTGTAGTGAGCCAAGATTGTGCCACTGCACTCCAACCTGGGCAACAAAAGCAAAACTCCATCTCAAAAAACAAAAAAGAAAGAAAGAAAGGTCCATGCTGCCTAATTCCAACTAGATGACATTCCAGGAAAGGCAAAAACTATGGAGAGAGTAAAAAGGTTAGTGGTTGCCATGGGTTAGAGGGGAGGGAGGGATGAGTAAGTGGAGCAGAGGATTCTTACAATACTCTAAGGGAATACATGCCAGTATATATCTGTCAAACCCATAGAATGTATAATACCAAGCGTGAACCTGGATATGAACTATGGCTGTGGAATGATCATGATGTGTACAATTTGTTCATCAACTGTAACAAATGTGCCACTCTGATGGGAAGGCTATCATGTGTGGGGGCAGGCGAATACTTTGTACTTTCTGCTCAATTTTGATGCGAACCAAAAATCATTCTTAAAAAATAAAGTCTTCAACTTACAAATGTAAGACCTGAAACTATAAAAATTCTACAACAAAATCATAAAATCTAGGGAAAACTCTTCTGGACATTGGTGTAGGCAAAGAATTTGTGACTAACTCCTCAAAAGGAAATGTGACAAAACCAAAAATAGACAAATGGGACTTAATTAAACCAAAAAGCTTCTCACAGCAAAACAAGTAATCAACAGAGTAAACAGACAACCTTCAGAATGGGAGAAAATGTTTGCAAACAATGCATCTGGCAGAGGACTAATATCCAGAGTTTATAAGGAACTCAAACAATACAATGACAAAAACAACAAATAACCCCCATTAAAGAGTAGGCAAAGACATGAACACATTTTTCAAAAGAAGACATACAAGTGGCAACCATATGAAAAAAAATTTTCAAAATCACTAATCATCAGAAAACTACAAATTAAAACCACAATAATACCATCTCATACCAGTCAGAATGGCTATTACTAAAAAACCAAGAAACAACAGATGTTGGCAAGGATGTGCAGAAAAAGAAGCACTTATACACAGTTGGTGGGAATGTAAATTAGTATCATCTCTTTGGAAAACAGTATGGAGATTTCTCAAAGAACTAAAAACAGATCTACCATTTGATCCACGGATCCCACTACCAGGTATCTATCCAAAGGGAAGGAAATTATTTTATCAAAAAGACACCTGCACTCACGAGTTTTATCACAACACTATTTGCAATAGCAAAGTCATGGAATCAACCTAAAGGTCCACCAAGAAACAACTGGATTTAAAATGTGATGTGGTGGCCGGGCGCGGTGGCTCAAGCCTGTAATCCCAGCACTTTGGGAGGCCGAGGCGGGTGGATCACGAGGTCAAGAGATCGAGACCATCCTGGTCAACATGGTGAAACCCCGTCTCTACTAAGAATACAAAAAATTAGCTGGGCATGGTGGCGCGTGCCTGTAATCCCAGCTACTCAGGAGGCTGAGGCAGGAGAATTGCCTGAACCCAGGAGGC
>NW_016107456.1:1636595-1637930 GCF_001604975.1 Cebus imitator
AAGACTCCAAAAGGTGAGAGGTAAGGAGGGGGTGAAAAATGAAATACGACCTATTGGGTGCAATGGATGCTGGCTGGGTGATGGCTACACTAAAAGCCCATACTTCACCATTACTCAATACATGCACGTAACACAACTACACTTATACTCCCTAAATCTATAAAAATTAAAAAATAAGAAAAACTAAAAAATAAGTTGTTAAGTCTTAAGAGAACATGTTACAGAGGTTCTTAGGGGTTTCTGAGGTATTGACAATATTCTATTTGTTAGGTAAGTTGTGATTACATAAGTGTTCATTTTCTACAAAATTCTTTAATCTATTTATGTTTTATGCCCTTTTCTGTATTTACATTGCACAATGAAGGTTTTTAAAAAGCATAAATTTCAGTGATATGCAGAGGTCAAAGATATATTAAATTAAAAGCAGGTTCTACAACCGTGTGTCTAATACCAAGATTTTTCACCAAACAGATAGATACATATCAAAATGTTAAGGGGCTGAAGATTTTCAATAAGGGCTAGGGTGCTTCAGGGATATCTGAAGGACACAAAAATAAGCTATGTTACGTATAAATCTTTCTTTTCAAATCTTTATATGAATAATTGAGAAATAACAGACTTTGTGTAGTTACACACAGGATACATATGTTCATTATTTGGATAGTTTTCTAATACACATGATGATGATCAACAAGTGGATAGCATTTCAAATGCATAATGTACTTCCTATAAGTCACTGTTGGTTTAGATGTTTGCTTTTATTGTTGAATTTGTTTACCAAAATCATCTGTCACACTACCTTAACAATGTCAAAGTGATTCTTAAAGTGGTAGGAAGACATCCTGACATCTATTCTGTGGCCCTAAGGCTTTAATGTTGTCATGGATCACATTTATGAAGGCATCATAATGTTACAAACAACTGTCATAAAAAGGAAGATCCACCATGTTGAATAGTCTACTATGGCTTTGTGGCTTTGTTATGAAAACTATATCGTAGCAGTAGCCCAGTATTATAATTACACATTGAAAGTATGCTGTACATAATTTATTTTGATAAGAAATAATAGGCCCACATTCTACTGCACAATCTTGGTCTTTATAAGTCACTAAGATGACTTTCAAAGGTTAAAAAGTCAAAAAAGTTTGTGATTAGAATCTACTATTGATTTGACAAACGGTTTTGGGGGCATGACCCAGAAAAATTATTTCAGAAAAGAAGAATGCTCTCTTTTCTCATTTAGAGAATAAGAAGATGACACTTATTTCTGTATAATGAGTCTAATTACATCCAGAATATACAATCAGGTAGTAACATCAAGTGTTCCCAGATTAA
>NW_016107456.1:1638359-1653440 GCF_001604975.1 Cebus imitator
TAGAGAATAAGAAGATGACACTTATTTCTGTATAATGAGTCTAATTACATCCAGAATATACAATCAGGTAGTAACATCAAGTGTTCCCAGATTAATGTAGACATTGATTTAAATTAGAAACACAGTACCACAGTGCTCTAATATCAGAAAAATCATTACTTACAGTTTGTGAAACTGACAAGAGCAAATGCCAATCAAGTAAATAGCCTGTATTTAGATAACCTAGGTAATAGTTCAGTGGGGAGTTGCCCAGACTGGTCTCGAATTCCTTGCTCAAGCCATTCACCCACATCAGCCTCCCAAAGTGCTGGAATTACAGATGTGAGTCACCGGGCATGGCCACACCCTGAGTTTTAAAATCTAAGTCTTGAAAATCCTCCTAGTGTTGTTAGTTATAAGTAAGCTCTATTTAGTAACAGAAACATTTTGCCAAACAAAATTGTGTAATGCATTCTAAATGTAAAGAATTTTACAAATCGTTCTTTTGATTTATCAATAACACTAAATATCTCTGCCCTTATGTATAATGATTTAAAAGAATTAAAAGTTGGAGAGGATGCTGGAAAAACTGAGGACCATTTATTTCATGGTCTACTACTGAAAACAGAAAGGCTCCCTTGTCCCCCTCACAGGGTGTGTGACGGGAGAGTGGCTCCCTTCTTCAGTACCCAGCTGCTCAAACCTCTAAGGGAGCATACAGATGGGCAGGCTGTGGGCTCTGACCCTGCAGCAATGTCTAGGGGTGAATGTTTACAGCTGAAGCCCCAGTGCATCTGTATTACAGGGGGCTCTTTTAGTTTACCCTCTGTAGGTGGCTTGTGTTAGCCAGGTCAGTTAGAGCCCTGCCTTATGGCAAGGACAGAGGGCTGTCTGTATCCTGGGTTCTTGCCTTGCTGTACTGGAAGAATGGGATCACACGTGAGCTTGGAGAATTAGTACAAAGTATATTGAGTGGAAGTAGCTCTCAGCAGATGGGGTAGCCAGAAGGGAGATGGTTTTCTCCTGGAGTCAGGTCTGTGGGTGGCCTGCCTCTTCACTGACCACCCTGGCCAAACTCCACATCCTTCCACGGGTCAATGGCCTGCCAGCATGCCGCTGTGCTCCTGTGCCAATGCATTCCTCTCAACATCCAGCCGCTTGGGTATTCCTCTGCTGATGTGCTCCTCTCAACGTTCGGCTGCCTGTGTGTCTGCCTGCTACGGTCTTGGGGTTTTAATAGGCACAGGATGGGGGCATTGCAGGCCAGGGTTGTCTTGGGAAATGTAACATTTGGGCTGGAAAACAAAAATCCCTGTCTTCACCTAAGTTGAGCCCCACGGTGGAGCCCTAGCCGGGAACCATGCCCTCCTCTACCCAGCATATCGCTTCTCCCTTCCGTATCATTTAAAGGGACCATGCCCTTTCCTTCCCTTCCCAGCACATTCCTTCCCCATCACTACCTGCGAACAGGTGTCCCTTTTCATTTACATTTACCTCAAGATAAAGGCAAAGGATCTAATTACATTTAGGCCCAATTGAACACCTAAGTGAGAGTAACAGAAGGTTACTTCTAGGACTAAAATGAAAATTATTCTTCAAGTGTTAGTCAAAGGAAAATTAGTCCAGAAGGAACCCAAATATCCAGGCAAATTTAACTTATTTAAGAAATAGCTACAGAAATGACAATTAGTTTGGACAAACTGGACAGTGGACCCAGTGGGTATTTTAGTAGCCATTAAGAAGACACTGAATAGGGTAGATTCTTTAGGGATTGCGTATTAATTATTTAAATACAAACATCTGGCCAGGTGCTGTGGCTCACACCCGTAATCCCAGCATTTTGGGAGGTCAAGGCAGCTGGAGCACCTCAGGTCAGGAGTTCAAGACCAACCTGGTGAAAATGGTAAAACCTGTCTCTACTAAAAACATAAAAATTAGCCAGGCTTGGTGGGAGGCAGTCCCAGCTACTCAGGAGGCTGAGGCAGGAGAATCCCTTGAACCTGGGAGGTGGAAGTTGCAGTAAGCCAAGATCACACCACTAAACTCCAGCCTGGGTGACACAGCAAGACTCGTCTCAAAATAAATAAATACATACATATATACACACATACAAATATCCATGGAAAAGTTAATATATTGAGACCTTCTATCAGATAGTCCCACTATAGTATAATTCAGCTGTTTCTTTAATAGAAATTTTTATTTAAGAAGAAAGAATTCTGGAGGAATAAAGATAGTAGGAGGTAACAGAGCAGGCTCTTTCAACCAAAAGAAACACAAATACCTTAAAAGTAGGAAGATGCTAGAGAGATCAGTGGGTGCTGAGACCAATTTTCCATGTATTGTATGTTACAATTTTTGCTAAAGGCATGTCCTAGTTCCTTAAGGCTGCATAAAAATACTCAACCCAAGTGCTAAGGAAAACTTATTCAGAGGACAATGTATGTTTTTCTTGCTTTCTTACCCTGTTATCACCAAGTTTCCAATTTCACTTGATTGGGTTATGCTGATTACTCTAGCAGAGATGAATTGTTCCTCTTCCAAACCCCATGGAAGGAACTTATAAAATTTCTCTTTAAACTGTACCTTTTAAATAGCACTTCCCCAACTTGGGAATAACTATACTTCTGGGCTATCTTATGTCTTTAAATTATGTATTTAATTTCCTAGCAATAGTAAGAGCCTTGAAGGTTTTGTAAGCCTCACAACTCCTGCCTAGTTCATATTTTTTAAGTTGCATAGATTTATAGATGATTTAAAAAATTGGTTATGTGTCGTGCCTTGGCAACATGAGCAGGCATTCCAGACTCCCACAGGGATTACTAGTTCATGCCTGCACATTTGCCCATCAACAAAACTGAACAGCCTCCACCAGGCACATAAAGTCCCCATTCCTCCTTTTATCCATTTGTTTGGCACTTAATAGTGCCAGGCAGGAAGGTAAAAATACATTCAAAAAAGAATGGAGGTAGCCTTCTTGCCCTGGAGGTGCAGGAAGGTGCATCAGTCTGCTAGGCAGAGGGTACACAGGCTGTTTCTCTTTTTCTTCCAGCTCAGGGATTTATAATGAGAGGAAGCGCTACAAAAAGCTGTGGTGCGAAAATGACGGAAGCTATGGATGGAAAGAAAATCTAAAACTAATGCGGTACTAAGCAAACACACTTCACCCAGACTCAGTAACTACTGCAGAGCTCCGAGGCCTGGGATCCCCAAGAATATACTGAGTTTCACAAACTTTTCAACTTCAACTTTAAATTCAAAAGACTGTAAAAACCAAATATATATCACACAGCAATCAGCTCAAGTTCCTGGGGTCCCGCAACCTAGAGTTGAATAATTTTGTATTAACTTCTCAATATCAAGCTAAATCTATGTTAACAACAGGAAAAGCCACACTTTGTTTGGCTATTTTAAAAATCTGCACAGCACTTAGGAAGAAGCACCTTAGAGCAGGGAACAGCTCAGCACCAGCAAGACACAACTCCTCCGCGGGCCTTGGGACGCCACGCCTCGCGAGAGTTGAGGGAGGCGTGGGCGCGTCCCCGAGGAAGTGGGCGTGGCCGCCAGGCGGGCGGGACACTGGGAATTACGAGTTCCGGGATCGCTGGCAGCTGGGACCTTTCTCGCGCTGGTGCCCTCAGCGCTCAGCGATGGCGGGGAAGTCGACTTTGCTTCAGCTTCTCGCGCCGCTTCTGCTCGGTCAGGCCGTAGTGCGCGGCGCCAGCCCTCTGCCCCTGGTCCTCAACACTTGGTCTTTTAAGAGTGCAACCGAAGCAGGTGCGGGTTGGCGGCCTGGCGGGTGGCTGCGCCGCGAGAGCTTGCGGGTGGGGAGGACCAGCCGGCCGCCCTGCGGTCACTGGGCGGGGAGGGCGGGCGAGCGCCGGGCTGGGCGGGACCCGGAGTCTTCCTGCATCTCCCGCGCCGCGCAGTCCCTTGCCAGTGGCCTTTACTGCGTCCTCCCTACCCACCACGGCTGCATTTTCCATCCTCCCGTTATGCAGCCCCAGCGCAATGTCTCCACCCTGCTGCTGACCATAGTTAGGGCATTGGTGCTTTCTTTTTTTTTTTTTTTTTTTTTTGAGACGGAGTTTCGCTCTTGTTACCCAGGCTGGAGTGCAATGACGCGATCTCGGCTCACCGCAACCTCCGCCTCCCGGGTTCAGGCAATTCTCCTGCCTCAGCCTCCTGAGTAGCTGGGATTACAGGCACGCGCCACCATGCCCAGCTAATTTTTTGTATTTTTAGTAGAGACGGGGTTTCACCATGTTGACCAGGATGGTCTCGATCTCTTGACCTCGTGATCCACCCGCCTCGGCCTCCCAAAGTGCTGGGATTACAGGCTTGAGCCACCGCGCCCGGCCGGTGCTTTCTTTACTCAAGTAGCACCTACGCTTTTTGGCCTGACTCCCAGTCTTTTCACGGGCTGTCAAGGTCTCCACCTCGCGTTCTAATCCCTCACTTCTCTGCAGTTTTGTAGACGACTAATAGTGTCCCAGCCATAGCATAGTCTTCATAGTCTTTTTCCCATTTACTTTTTTCTTTTTTTAGCCACGTGTTGTCGTGTTTACTTGCTACCTAGAATTCGAGGTTCCAACCTTTGCTGTACTGTCTGCGGAGCGTCTCAAAAATCATCCTGGCCCGGCCCACCTCGTGATTGTGATCTAACTGCTGGAACTAGGGCATTTTAAAAAGAAAAAAAAAAAAAAAAGCTCCCTGGATGATTTCAATTTGCAGACAGGGTTGAGAACCACTAAGCTAAGGTATCACCTCTTCCAGGAAGTGTTGTTGACTACCTCGTGCCCAGATGAGTTAGGGCACTATCTTCTGCGCCTTGTTAGTGGCCTGTACATACCGTTTTCTCGGCATTTTCGCATTGTACTATGCTTCTTTCATTTGCTTAATGACCAGAACAGCCATTTTCGGACCCCTCCTCCCCCATCTGAGGTAGCTAACATTTTAGCTTTACGGGATAGAATTGGCTCCAGAATTTTGTGGAGCTAAATTTCTGTGTTATAGGCAGTGCATACGATTCAGAGAAAATGAAGTAACCGGCTGTGAGAAAGATATCCCCAGCGAAAATGAGACGAAAAGAAAATGCATCAGCCTGGGTGGGGACACCTCTGTGTACGTTGCCTGTATTGAAAGAGGGAACTTGGTGTAAATAGACTTTCCAGCCTGTGGGTGCAGTAGTGATGCTTAAAGTGTGTACCAGCACCCTGCTCTTCAAAGAATTCTGTTGTTAGCGGAAAAGAAATTGGCCATCGAAGACCCTTCCCCCACACCCCCAAATGTATGGGATCCTGGCTCTGCTACTTACCAGCATTGTGACCCTAAACTAACTGCCTGACCCTTCTGGCTCTGTTTCGTTTTCTTTAAAATGAGAGCCGTGGTTGTACAGTACCTACCACAGAAGCTATTATGAAGATTCAATGAACTAATCCACATGAAGTCCACATTGTAATTGTTTGCTGTTCAGTATTATTAAGGCTTAACTGAGATAGGTGTTACCTCAATACACCTATTAATTATGCTTTTATTTATTTATTTATTTATTTATTTATTTGAGATGGAGTCTCACTCTGTCGCCAGGCTGGAGTGCAGTGGTGAAATCTTGGCTTATTGCAACTTCTGCCACCCAGGTTCAAGCGTTTTTCATGCCTCAGCCTCCTGAGTAACTGGGATTACAGGCGTGTGCCATCATACCTGGCTAATTTTTGTATTTTTAATAGAGATGGGGTTTCACCATGTTGGTCAGGCTGGTCTCCAACTCCTGACCTCATAATCCACCTGCCTTGGCCCCAATAATTATGCATATTTTAATAACCTAATGATGCAGAAGAAATGTGTGAAGAAGGCCGTGGTTTAGTGGATTTTTTATTTAACTGCCTTTTAGTAGTTTCAATTGTACCTTTTAAAATAAAAGAGAGGATACTAATTTCTTTTCTGCCCACACAGAGTTCTTCATGATAACTAGTTAAATAATTTCGACTCTTATGACTCTGACTCCTTTGTAGCACTTGATAAACTAATGTGTTAAAAAATCACTTTAACTCAGAGTCAGTGTGAAAAAGTTGTTAAAAATCAGAGTTGGTTTGTTGCATTTGGTGTTAAAAAATATATATAAATATAAATTAGCAGTATTGGGATTTGATTAACAGCGTGGAGGGCATTAGCATCTGGAGGCTCTGCCCTGGATGCCGTGGAAAACGGCTGTGCCATGTGTGAGAGAGAGCAGTGTGACGGCACTGTAGGCTTTGGAGGAAGTCCTGATGAACTTGGAGAAACCACACTAGATGCCATGATCATGGATGGGTAAGAATACCATTTAGGTCCTATTTATTTCTACATTTTCGCTTCATGTTGAGTTACATTTAGAGTTGTGGTCTTCTACTGAGAGCAAGATGGAAGAATGCATGAGTTTTGTCACAGGTCAAAACCCCTAGCTTATGGCCAGGTGTGGTAGTTCACGCCTATAATCCCAGCACTTTGGGAGGCTGAGGTGGGTGGATCATGAGGTCAAGAGATTGAGACTATCCTGGCCAACATGGTGAAACCCCATGTTTACTAAAAATACAAAAATTAGTTGGGCATGGTGACATGCACCTGTAATCTCAACTACTCAGGAGGCTTAGACACAAAAGTTGCTTGAACCCAGGAGACGGAGTTTGCAGTGAGGTGAGATCATGCCACTGTACTCCAGCCTGGTGACAGAGCAAGACTCCGTCCAAAAACAAAAAAAACAAAACAANAAAAAAAAAAAAAACCCTAACTTATTAAACTTGACCTTTCTTAACACAGTTTCCCTCTCAACTAAAAAAAAAAAAAATTATAGTAGTAGGAATATCACATGGAGAGATAGGTATTCTCCTTAGAACTGGGAGAATACCAAGCTACAAAACCATGTCTCCAACCTTATAAACAGTCATTTACTTGCTGTCCACAAATGCTGTGGTTTGCCTGACCTGAAGCCTTCAGGCCCCTTTCAAAAGCCATATTTAAAATTAGCTTGGAGAAACAGAATTTTCGTGCCATCTTGGTATATGGCAAATTGATTTTCTATTTTTTCTTTAATGTGGCCTGACTATGGGAATCTAGATGAACTTCATGGATGTGTTGTCACTTCTGTGTTAAAATGGCAGAGTTTAACTACAAAACACAATTGATTGGAGAAAAGCAATGTTTTTAGTCTATGAACTGCTGAAAACTCCTTAATTCTTAACTGCATTCTTTTTTCTTGTAGGACTACTATGGATGTAGGAGCAGTAGGAGATCTTAGACGAATTAAAAATGCTATTGGTGTGGCACGGAAAATACTGGAACATACAACACACACACTTTTAGTAGGAGAGTCAGGTATTTTTTAATTACACTGAAATTTTTTCTAGTCTTTCGACTATAGTTTTCACTGAAAAGTAGTATAAAAACAGACCTAAGTTCCAATTCCAGCTGTTTTACTTAACGTCTATTTAACTGGATAAGTTACTTCTGAATCTCTTTACTTCTTCATCTCTAAGAAGAAGGGAATGGAAGTTTTGCTCTGGCGGTGTGTGTTATTTGAACACCTTCCTAATTACAGACCAGAAACCTGTAGTCAAAATTTATTGTTAATGATGTATTATCTAACAACTCCAGTTGGCTTCCCTCAATTTTGTAGCATCTACAGAATTAGAAACTACTTGACAAGTAAAAGGATCTGTTACCCATTCATTGGAATTCAGTGGTTCCTCTGGTGTCTCAAAGTTTGTTTTATACCCGGGGCATTGCAGGTCTAGTTTCAGTGCAATTCTAAGACTCAGGATTGGTGAGAAGTGTGCCTTTTCTTTTGTGAAGTAGAAGGAAAATTGTGGAGCTGAGGTGGGAAGAGAACTGTCATAACACACAGCCCAAGGGTTTTAAGTAGATCAGTTTTAGGAAGAATGTAAGGAAATTGAAGGTCTAAAAATAGAGCTCCTTAAAATGTTCATGTATAAATACTCCTTTGAAAGTCTTTATGTTGGCCAAGAGCGGTGGCTTACCCCTGTAATCCCAGCCCTTGGGGAGGCTGAGGTGGGCAGATCACAAGGTCAGGCGATTGAGACTATCCTGGCTTACACAGTGAAACCCTATCTCTACTAAAAATACAAAAAATTAGCCAGGCATGGTGGCACACACCTGTAGTCGCAGCTACTCAGGAGGCTGAGACAGGAGAATCTCTTGAACCAGGAGACGGAGGATTCCCTGAGCCGAGATCACGCCACTCACTGCATTCTAGCCTCGGTGACAGAGCAAGACTGTCTCAAAAAAAGAAAAAAAAGAAAGAAAGAAAGTCTTTGTGCAGCTCACTTAAGATGCTGCTGACCCAGAATGCCTCTAGTACATCTATTTTTGTTGTAAAGACAATACTTGAATAACTTATACTTTCCTTTTTTTTTCAATCTCTAGCCACCAAATTTGCTGAAAGTATGGGGTTTATCAATGAAGATTTATCTACCAATGCTTCTCAAGCTCTTCATTCAAATTGGCTTGCTCGGAATTGTCAGCCAAATTACTGGAGGGTATGCATACCTATTTAATTTTTTTAAAAAACTGAAAATATTAAATGACATCCTTTCTGCTCACTGTTGCCCCCTGTTGTCTAGGGTGCTGGTTAGCCACCTGCCTGTACATTAGAGTCAGCGGTGTTAGTTGACTTTCTAGGCGTCAATGTTCCTGAAACCTCCCTAGCTGCATCGGATGCATATCCAGCATGGAGAGCTACTGGTGTCTCACAATAGTTTTCAAACTGAAGTTTCTTCCATGTGGTGGGGCTGCCTCAATCAGGGCTGCCCTGCTTGATTTTCCTTGTAACTAAGTCTAAAAAATCGGTTTGGAAATTATTCGTCTAAAATATTTCTTACGTTTTATCTATGTGCCGTATATCCAGTATCTTGTTCTTATTTGACTTGAGGACTTATAATATTAGGTTTCTAGCATGTTACCAGTGGAATAATTTGTGTTTAATGGGACTTTTAGCATAAATCAGTTTGCCTTTGCCATGCAGGGTCCTTCTGTGAGATATCTTAGTCTCTCATCTATTTCTTCTCTAATCCTAATTACTTCCGAGTAGCTAACAAGTCAGAAGTCCCTTGGGTTAGCACTTGAAAGAGGCTAATCATAAAATGAAGTTAGGGGAGGCCCTTAGTGCCCTGATGTGTAAGACATGAGGAACAGGAACAGGTTTCTTGTTTTAATACCACTCGACATATACAACCTAAATTTATGAGTTTGGATTATATTCTTGAGCCTTTAAGATTTATAAAGGAATCTTAAAGCACAACTTAGAATATATTCACATAAACCTAGCTTTGAAAAAACAATAAAAGTTTTTCAAACGTATTTTACTTTAAATCTCAGAATTCTTTGGCCAAGGAACAAATTTCTGAAATTTAAAGGCCAAGTGTGTATCTAATTTCTTTAAGGATTAATATCTAATTTAAAAAACTTTATTTATATCTACTATTGTGTTGAGAATTTTAGGTATATAAAGAGAAAAATTAGGGACCTGTTTCCTGCCATATAGATATCTCACCTATAGTATTTAATTCTTAGACTAGAATGGGTATTTAGTAAAATTATATAACTATTTGTTTTTACATAAAACTTGGTGATTTCTTAGCTTTTAATTCTTAAGTTCCCAGATGTCTTTTTTTGGTTTCTTGCTAGTGTTGACTATACATAATTACTTGGCAATTTCTAAAAATACCCTTTGTAAAAAAGAAAACTTAAATCTTGTTTACAGAATGTTATACCAGATGCCTCAAAATACTGTGGACCCTACAAACCACCTGGCATCCTAAAACAGGATATTCCTGTCTATAAAGAAACAGAAGATGATCGTGGTCATGATACTATTGGTAATTTGCCTTTTGTGCAGTTTTTATGGATAAAGTTTAATTATCTTTCTGTAGCTCTTCCCTATTCTACCAAAGTTGATTTCAATTGTTTTAACTGCCAATTAAGTATGCCCCTCTCTCTGTAGATAGATCAGTCTTGTCTTAGCATCTGTATAAAATCTGGTAAGTTATTTATACAAAACACCTAAAACTTAATGACTATTCAGTTGTGGATTTTTAAATCTTTGATATTTCATTTTTTGGCAATTTTATGTTGTGGTATTTTAGTGACCTTAAATAACTTTTTCCAAGTTATAATGGTGAAAACTTAACATTAGTCTATGTCTTAGTTGGTTTTTCACTGCTATAACAGACTATCACAGACTGGATAATTTATGAAGAAAAATTTATTTGGCTCACAGTTCTAAAGGCTGGGAAGTTCAAGAATAGGGTGCTGGCGTCTGGCAAGGGCCATCCCAAGGTGGAAGGCAAGAGACTGAGACAGGAAATCCAGTAGAACTCATCCTTTGTATCAGGAACCCACTACCTGTGGTAGTGGCATTGAACCTTTTTAGCCTAATCATCTCTTAAAGTACGCACCTGTTAATAATAATTAATAATGTTAATTTCCTGTTACAGTGGCAATTAACATTACTTTCTTATTCAGTTCATGCTGCTATAGCAAAATACCCAGACTGGATGGCTTATAAGCAACAGAAATTTATTTCTCACAGTTGTAGAGGCCGGGAAGTTCAAAATCAAGGTGCTGGCAGGTTCAGAGTTTGGAGAGGGCTTGTTTCCTGGCTCATGGATGATGTCTTTTTGCCGTGTCCTCACATGGGGGGAAGGGGTGAGGAAGCTCTCTGGGGCCGCTTTTATAAAGGCATGAATTCCATTCATGGGGGCTCTGTCCTCATCACCTAATCAGCTCCCCAGGGCCTTGCCTCTTGATACCATCACCTTGTGGTTGATGTGAATTTGGGGGAACACAAACATTCAGACCATAGCAGTTACAAGCTGCTTAATTACTTGCTTATATTTGAGGTAAACTTTATACACCCACAGTGATTTTTTTTTTCCACTTCTAGGCATTGTTGTAATCCATAAGACAGGACGTATTGCTGCTGGTACATCTACAAATGGTATAAAATTCAAAATACCTGGGTTAGTGTTTCCAAAAGAACAAAGCTCTCAAATATGCATTGAATGCAGAGCGATATATGCCAGGTGCTATGGGGGTTGCAAAGCACAGGCCTGGTCTTGAAGCTGCGATGAATGAGCGTGAAAGAAAATGCAGTACTCTCTGCTGAGTGCCACAGGAGAGGGAGTCACAGCCAGTGCTGTAGGGTTCAGGGGTAGCAGAGGTAATCTCTTTAAGCTGGGGTAGTTAGGAACACCAGTGAACTGATGCTTGGAGTCCGAGGTAGCTCAGGTTCAGGGCTCCTACTGGCTAGGAAAGGTGTATGTGTGTTTCCGGCTCCCACTGCGCTGTGTGTGTGTGTGCGTGTGCGTGTGTGTTCAGAACTCCCACTGACTTGGAAAGAAGGGGTGTGTGTATGTGTGTGTGTATACTCAAGGCTCCCACTGGCATGTGTGTGTGTGTCAGTGTGTTGAGGACTCCCACTGGCCGGGAAAAATGTGTATGTGTGTGTATGTATGCACGGCTCCCATTATGTGTATGTGTGTGCACACTCAGAACTCCCACTGGGGGATGTGTGTATGTGTGTGTGTGCATGCATGTGCATGCTCAGGGCTCTGACTGGTGTGTGTGTGTATGTGTGTGTTGACGGCTCCCATTGTGTGTGTATGTGCGTGCACACTCAGGACTCCCACTGGGGGGTGTGTGTGTGCCCGTGCATGCTCAGGGCTCTGACTGTTGTGTATTTGTGTGTGTGTATTTGTATGTGTGTTCAGGGCTCCTACTGGCTAGGAAAAACAGGGTGTGTGGGGGTGTGTATGTCTGTTTTTGTTGGGGTTGCATAAGTGGTATTGAAAGGTAAGGGAAGATGGGAGCTAGATTCAAGGTGTCATAAGTCAGTTTAAAGCATTCTGGATTTAATTTTGAAATAGAAAAGCATTAAAACTTTTTTACTGGAAAAAAAATCTGGTAAAAGTTTGGCACATTACATAGGAAGCAGAAATAGATTATAGATAAGGGAAATCAATTTTGAACATGTTGCAGTAATCTGAAAATTAGATGATAAAGGGTGGTAATAGTCACTGTAAATCTGTGCCATCCTGGTATATACCTGGCTGATAACAAGTTCTTTTTAAAAATTAGTTAATTTTAATGACAATGGAAATTATGTGTATTTGCTGTGTACAGCATGATGTTTTGATGGCTAAATCAAACTGTTTAACATATTATGCTAAATATGGCTAAATCAAACTATTTAACATGGTATCTCACATGCCTATTTTATTATGGTGAGAACACTTAAAATCTATCTACTTAGCAGTTTTGGCCGAGCACAGTGGCTCATGCACTTTGGAAGGCTGAGGCAGGCAGATCACCTGAGGTCACCAGGCTGGCCAATAGGGTGAAACCCTGTCTCTACTAAAAAAACAAAATACAAAAATGTAGCCAGTTTTGGTGGCACCTGTCTGCAGTCCTAGCTATTCAGCAGGCTGAGGCAGAAAGACCCACTTGAACCCAGGAGGCAGAGTTGGAATGAGCTGAGATCACGCCATTGTACTCCAGGCTGGGTGACAGAGTGAGACTGCATTGCGCAAAAAAAAAAAAAAAATCTACTTAGCAGTTTTCAAATGTGCACTCTATTGTTAATCAGCCTTAGTCAACATGATCTGCAGTAGGCCTCTGGAACGCACCTTCCTGCCTAACTGGAATCACGTGTTTTTTGACCCACATCTCGCCAGGTCCCCCTCCCCCAGCCTCCGGTAAACCCCATTTTAGTCCCTGTTTCTATGAGACTATGTTTCTGTGAAACTATGTTTCTGTGTTTCTGTGGATCTCGGCTCACTGCAACCTCTGCCTCCCAGGTCCCTGTTCAAGCAGTTCTCCTGCCTCAGCCTCCCAAGTAGCTGGGACTACAGGCATGCGCCATCATGCCCAGCTAATTTTTGTAATTTTAGTAGAGACAGGGTTTCACCATGTTGGTCAGGCTGGTCTTGAACTCCTGACCTCGTGATCCACCTGCCTTGGCTTCCCAAAGTGTTGGGATTACAGGCATGTGCAACTGCGCCAGGCTAAATTCTTATATAATTAATGTAGGTTTGTGAAAAGCTAATTTGAAAAACTAATGAAAATCTGTTCTCTCTTTGTTCTGATGAAAAATTTACTTAAAACAGTATCAGAGGCTAAGTAGAAATATCCCTCGTTTGGAACAGCTCATGACTTAATGTGTTTTCCACTCGATTTCCTACCCCACGTTGTTAATACCCTCTCAAAGCCGTGTAGGAGACTCACCAATACCTGGAGCTGGGGCCTATGCTGACGATACTGCGGGGGCAGCTGCAGCCACTGGGGATGGTGATATATTGATGCGCTTCCTACCAAGGTATGACTTCATAGTTTGTGAATTTTAGAGACTTTTGGAGAAGATATTTTTTCTTTTAAGATAGAAAATAATTTTTGAGGCCAGATGCCATGGCTCATGCCTGTAATCCCAGCACTTTGGGAGGCTAAGGCGGGTGGATCACCTGAGATCAGGAGTTCGAGACCAGCCTGACCAACGTGACCATTTCTACTAAAAATACAAAAAAAAATTAGCTGGGTGTGGTGGCACAAGTCTGAGGTCCCAGCTACTCAGGAGGCTGAGGCAGGAGAATTGCTTGAACCTGGGAGACAGAGGTTGCAGTGAACTAAGATCACGCCACTGCACTCCAGAGTAAGACAAGAATGAGACTCTGTCTCAAAAAAACAAAAAGAAAAGCATTTTTATATTGTGTAATCTAAATTTTTGTGCACAAGAGCTTTTTAGAAACTGCATAAACACTTTTTGCCTATATTTTGATAATGATAATCATTCAAGTTAAGTAATCAGAGTCTTGTGAAAATAAAATATATTGCTCACCCTGCTTCCCTGCTTCCCAGGTGAGAATACCTAATGATCTATTTAGATAATTGATGTAAAGCTATGGAGTAAAGGAGCTGTGGTAATTGATGGTAAAAGGAGGATGTTCCATCATCCTAACTGGATGTTGTGCCCATGCACACAGTACTTTCCCCTTTGATTGTAGCTGCATTTCTCATTGAAAACCTGTTATTCTTGGCCTGGGCGTAGTGGCTTGTGCTTGTAATCCCAGCACTTTGGGAGGCCGACGTGGGTAGATCACCTGAAGGTCAGGAGTTTGCAAACAGCCTGGCCAACATATTGAAACCCCATCTCTAAAAAAATAATAATAAAATAACGAAAGAAAAAAAAGAAAACCTGTATTCTTTTTGACTTCTGGCCATTACTACTGACAGTTACTCAGCCAAAGCCAAAAATAATATTCCATATCTGAAATTAATGGGTGGATTAGTTGAAAAGATGGACACTGTATCAAGGTTGACTCACTTTGTGGATGCTTTAACAGAAGTAACTACTGTTCATTTATGTGTATTCTATCTAATGTGGCAATTTTGGTGCTTTTAATTTCTAACTTCAAGTAACCCAATTTGGAGTAGTATTTATTCTGTGACACTAAGGTTTCACCTCTGTTTCAATCAGCTACCAAGCTGTAGAATACATGAGAGGAGGAGAAGATCCAGCTATAGCTTGCCAAAAAGTGATTTCCAGAATCCAGAAGTATTTTCCAGAATTCTTTGGGGCTGTTATATGTGCCAATATGACTGGAAGTTATGGTAAGTTGTGTTTGGATTTTGTATTTGTGTGAACTTCCAAATATTTATAAAACATACACTTTTTAAATATTGTAATATACAGTACACTATATTCAATAGAAAAGGAGACTCCTTAAGCAGGCACTGAGTGTTAATGGATGATCTGTCAAGACCCACAGTGTTAAAAGTATATATACCTAAAATCCTCTTTTGGTTGACCGCTGGTAGTTAAGAGCCAGGCGTTGACTAGTAGTTCTTATCTTTCACATGTGTCTTAAATGAAATTTAGTTTCAGCTCCAGTACATGTTGAGATGGGCTAATCTAGTCAAATGTTTATATTAATTAGAAATAGACAAGGATAGCCGGGCACGGTGGCTCAAGCCTGTAATCCCAGCACTTTGGGAGGCCGAGGCGGGTGGATCACGAGGTCAAGAGATCGAGACCATCCTGGTCAACACGGTGAA
>NW_016107456.1:1653664-1677557 GCF_001604975.1 Cebus imitator
AAAAAATAAAAAATAAAAAAATAAAAAAGAAATAGACAAGGATAAATTATCTTCCCTATTTCTTTTCTATTCATTATTAAATGCTTCAGCCATTTAGATCTTCTCGGGGCTCCAAAGAACAAAACGTATTACTAATTAGTAAACCAAGGAGGTTAGCAGAATTATTTTTGCACTGTTTGAGGCTTGTCTTTCGCTTCATTTATTTTCCATATGAGCCTATCACGGTTTCAAAGAATTTTAAGATCAGCCACTGCTGATTCTCATTAGTGAATTTTCAGATGGAGAAAATACGCAGCTTACTAATCAATATGACTTATTAGGTTGGACTGCTTATTATTGTTCTTTGATCTTTTACTTCCCACAGTTCTGTATTTGAAAAACTTGTTTGAAGTATGCTTTATTCTTTTTTAAGTACAAAAACACAAAAGTCAATAAAAATTATGAAGGGGAAAAGCTTTATGTATCAAATAAGGCAGTTTTATTGATTCCCTCCTAAGAAATAAACCTTATTAGAAAGCTCAGAGTTGGATATAATGGAATGAAAAAAATGATAATTATATAATTGTGGATGAATTTATAGTTGACTCATTTCTTATATATAAAGTAATGACCCTCCCCCAGGTGTTTGAGCAAGAAAAAATGGACTTGATTAGACAAAGCATGTTGACAATTACTCTTGACTCTGAGAGAGTAGAAGAATAGGGAGCAATGGTGGAGTGTGGGGTTAGGGATGAATGATGAGAATGTTCTAGTGGCTAGAGAAATAAAATGTGGGGGATGTGCCTGAATAATTTTTTCTAAGAAAAAAATAAGAACAGTTACATAATAGTAGCAATGACAGCGTGTGTCTAGATCAACAACAACAACAAAAATCAGCCAGTTTTTTTTGAAGTTCAAAGAGTTAGCTTACCTGCCACCTCTTTCTTTTCATGGACTGTTCATGACTCAGTCCTAAGGAGGGTGACCCTAGTGTGCTTCCACGTGGCTTAGTTAGATGGAAGGTATGTAGTAGCCAATGTCTAGTCAAATCAGCACTCTCTGCATTGGTTAGAAATACGTGTATCCTAGAGTTAACCAAACATCTTTCTCATTTTTGGCCCCAGGTGCTGCTTGCAATAAACTTTCAACATTTACCCAGTTTAGTTTCATGGTTTATAATTCCGAAAAACATCAGCCAACTGAGGAAAAAGTGGACTGCATCTAATCCATCATTTTTGTCAACATCTGTATTTAAAGAAGAAAGAAACAAAGGCTGGAAAGTCATCCTGTCATCATCTAGTGTTCCTCATGCTCTAAAGTCTTTGAAAAATAAACACAAAAATAAATTTATGTTGAAGTGGCAATCTCTGTATCTGAAATTTTATTATCTATTTTTATTTAACCTTTTATATTCTCTGAAGATGAACATGTATATGTATATGCTTGTGTTTTGTCTATATTTAAGTTTTAAGTGACATTTGGATTTCTGATCAGTGTTGCAAAAAATTGCTACATTGAGATTTATTTCCACAGTGATATATTAAAGCCAAAAGAAATCATCATATTTAGAGGCTTAAAATAATAGAGTATACAAATTTTTCAGAACCCCCTCAAAAACAGCAGTGAGTCTCAGCACGATCAGTCCTGATTGAATTTTAGTATGTTACAATGATGCATCTCTTATCGCTGATTATTGGTTTTACCTAATATTCCCTAAAACCTTGAGGAAGGAAGGTGATATTAAGAATATGAGATGCTCTTTGTTTTGCACATATTAGAAATGCAGCAATCTTCTGATTAGCAATTATGTTGATTTTCTTTGCTTTTTTCCTCTGTTGGAGCTCTCAGTGTGTGAAAGTTCTGAAGCCACAAAAATCTATGGTCTTAGCTGCTAATATTTAGTATTGATCATTTCTTTTAAAAATGATTTGGGGAACTTGATCTGTACTATAATTTTACTAATCCCTATGCAGAGGTGTGTATTGCAATTAGGAGTAAGTCAAGAAATACATTGTTTAACTTGGTATGTTTTCTGACTTCTGATTAACTGTATGACAATTCTGCAGAAGTTGCTTGCATGCTTTCTCAGCAGTATTACTCCTTCAAAGTCTTTTTAATCAATAGTCATTAATAAATATACATGTGTGATACTGTCTTCCAACTTTAGTATTTCTGCTGTTTTTTTCTATGCCCATCTTAATGTTTAGGGTTCTTTATAATTTAGGGGAGAAAGCTATCATTTTAAGAACAATGTAAGTGCCAGGCACGGTGCCTCACAACGTAATCCCAGCACTTTGGGAGGCCAAGGTGAGCTGATCGCCTGAAGTCGAGAGTTTGAGACCAGCCTGACCAACATGGAGAAACCCCGTCTCAAAATTAGCTGGATGTGGTGGCACGTGCCTGTAATCCCAGCTACTCAGGAAGCTTAGGCAGGAGAATCACTTGAACTTGGGAGGAGGAGGCTACAGTGAGCTGAGATTGTACCACTGCATTCCGGCCTGGGTGACAGAACAAGACCTTGTCTCAAAAAACAAACAACTGTGTAGGTCACTTGTTCTCAGACCTTGCTATGTATCAGAATTATCTGGGGAGCCTCTTTAAAAGTGTCTCTGTGCCACTAAATCAGATTCTCCATAAATGAGGACTTGAAATCTGGAGTTGGCAACTACTAATAGCCTGAAAGGTAATAAGGAAGCAGCCCTATGCTTCACAGCCTCAGAGAGGGAATCTTACTCTTCAGCGTTTGCTGAGGTATGCCAACCCGCTTAAACCTGGTGCTGGATTTTGGAAAAAGAAAAAAAAAAAAAAAAACATTTACACTTGTGGTTACTTTAAGATGATACTTTGGTTTTGCATATTTGCTTTCCATAAATAAGGCAGTCATTTACAAAATCACCAGGAAAAGGAGAATGAAGTATTCATAGCCTGTCACTTCCCAGCAAATTAGGAGTTTAGTTGACAAAAGCAATCCACTTACATTTCTAAAAAATGTTTTCTTTTGGCTGGGTGCAGTTATGTCTGTAATCCCAGCACTTTGGGAGGCTGAGGCAGGTGAATCGCCTGAAGTCAGGAGTTCGAGGCCAGCCTGCCCGACATAGTGAAACCTTGTCTCTACTAAAAATACAAAAAATTAGCCAGATGTGGTGGTGGGCGCCTGTAATCCCAGCTACTCGGGAGGCTGAGGCAGGAGAATCACTTGAACCTGGGACGCAGAGGTTGCAGTGAGCTGAGATAGCACCATCGTACTACAGCCTAGGCACCAACAGCAAAACTCCATCTCAAAAAAAAAAAAAAAAAGTTTTATTTTTAACTCACATTCTCACATTCTTCTTCATAGAAATAACTTCCCTATGTATCTTAAGTAATAGAATTACTTTGGAAATACATTTTTAAAGTTTGAGTTTTGACTGTAATATTACTTAAATAATACAGATGTGTCTTGTTTCTTTTGTAAAGAATTGTTTGTGTGTCCCTAGTGATGGTGTGTAAAGAGGGAACCTCCTTAATGATGTTGTGATACCAATATTCACTGGGGTTGTGGTAATACATGAAGGAAATGGCGAAATAATAACACAGCTGGGAAAGAGAATTGTGAGTCAGTCAGAAATACATTGAATTTGGAAGTGCTTCACTAAAACCGGGAAAGGCAAGAAAGCAGCTTGGGAAGGGAGGCTTAGAAAATAAAATCATGATTTACTTTTTATGCCAGACAGGAGCTGGTGGTTTGCCTCACATCTATCCTGGTTGTATCATTGTATAGATTGCATGCCTATTACATAGCATAAGGTAAGGTATCTAGATGCAGAATTTTCTTCCCCATTCTGGCAAGTTTGGTTTTTTGTTTTGTTCTGTTTTCCTTTGATCTTATAAAAAATGTTCTATCACTTGCCTACTGCTAAGGTGAAATTAGATTGTCCCGATAACATACATAGATTAAGCAAGTTTTCTAAGTGATTCTGAGAACAAACATACTATCACTTAGATTTTTATTATCAGCTCTTCTCTTTCTCTAAAAATAGATAAAAATTTCAGTGACAATACATATCAAGGGACAATATATAGAGATATATGTAGATATATATATAAAGAGAACTAGAAAAATATGTATGTGTGTGTATATAGACATATATAATATGAGAAGAGGTGTAAGTACCTGCAACCTGATTCTATTCTCTCCTGTTTTCTGCTTACACCTTTCATCTCACAACATTACTATTATAGAATAGCCTAAGAGTGCAGTGGGCATAGGTTTGAGCATTCTTTTAGCTCAATTTAACAGCCCCATTTAGAAAAAGAAAGTGGTTTTGATATTAGCAATATTAAAATTTCTTGATTAATAACTTCCGGAGGCTTCAGATAAACTTCACTCAAGTGCTTTGTATTTTTAGCACAATAGGCAAAGAGGGGAATGTTAACCATGGTATATATTAAGATTTTGGGAGTTTCATCCTCTTTATTTGCTTTGATTAATTCCTGGAACTAAAAAAAATATTTCAGTTATTTAAATGGACAACAAATGGTAGGTTGATTCTTGTTTCTGCTACCCACAGTGTCGCTGTTAGTCATGGCAGTCACAGTGTAAACTGGTAGTCATGAATCTGGTTCACCAATATTTCCAGCTCTGCCTACCTGGCACATGGTAGGATTGTTCTTTTTGGCCTCATGATTTGGTGCAGCCACGTGACATTCTGGTCTTGAGTTTTGAGCATTTATTTTCAAAACTAACAACATGATGGTGGCTGTCCTTGAGTGACCATAATGATGAGAACTCCATGACTACAGGATGCACATGTAGTGTGAACGAGAAATAAGCCTTTTTATTGTGACACAGCATAAACTACCCCATCATGACTGGGCCAAGTTCAGCGGCTCATGCCTATAATCCTCGCACTTTGGGAGGCCAAGGCAGGAGGATTGCTTGAGCCCAGGGGTTTGAGACCAGCTTGGGCAACAACATAATTTTGTAGGGACCTGTTCTCTACAAAAAATCCACAAAATTAGCTGGATGTGGTGGCGCATGCCTGTAGTTTCGGCTACCACAGAGGCTGAGGTAGTGAGATTGCTTGAGCCTGGGACGTTGAGGCTACAGTGAGCGGAGACCATGCCACTGCACTCCAGCCTGGATGACAAAGTGAGACCATCTCCAAAAAAAAAAAGCTTAAATAGTTTAAAGAGTTTTGTGGAGGTTATTAAACTAGTGACAAATGAAACTCTCTAAAAAACAAAAGGAACTTTTTAAAAATAGATGCCTAAAAAGATATTATTAGGAAATTAATCAAGTTAAAGGTACTACTTCATAGGAAGGTTGTGGGTGACTTTATCTTCAAAATACATGTACGTTTTTTAAAAAGAAGCATCCATACCATAAGATTCCAACTGTATGACACCAGGTAGGGCAAAACTATGAAGACAGTAGAAAGATTAGAGGACACCAGGGGTTGTGGGGAGGAAGGAATGAATCAAAACACAGACTACTTGTAGGGCAGTGGAACTATTCTCTATAATACTGCAAATGGTGGGTGTCATTTTATTCATTTCTCCAAACCCATAGAATATACAACACCCAGCGAACCCTGACGTGAACTACAGACTCTGCGTAATAATGATGTGTCAATGTCAGGTGTATCAGTGGTAACATGTACCACTCTGCTGGGGAGTGTGGATGGTGTAGAAGAAACTATGTATGTGTGAGGACAGGAAGTATGGGGGAAATCTTTGTCCCTTCCTCTCAATTTTGCTGTGAACTTAAAACTGCTCTAAAAAAATTAAAGTCTACTTAAAAGCAAAAAGGAAGCATTTATGATTCTTGGAGGAGGGAAACACAACTATTAAAGTTCTTTCATCTGAGTATGTGCTATTGTATAAGAGTAGTCAGCATTGATTGAACACCTAACAATAGTAAGCGCTTTGATGTATTATCATTTAATTCTACCAAAAGCCAATGAGGAAGGTAATAGCATCCTTGGTTTAGATAATGTTATACATAGTAGCTGCAATTCCTTCAGGCATGTATGGTGCTGGCTTTTGTTCAGGACTATCTTTTCAAGAATGTTTCTATAGCAAAAAACCTTGGAAGATTGAGATAGCGTTTCCCTCCTGGGCAAGGGGCATGTTTTTTTGCTGCCTAGTACAATAAAAATAATGTCTCCTTTTGAGGCAAAGGTCAGGCAGGTTCAAACCTGCCTAACCACCTGAACCTGCCTCTCTGTACCCCCACTGGGACCCTAGTAGAGATCAGAACATGAAAGTCATGTTGCTTACTGTGCTGTGACTAATAATGTCCTTTGTCTCTAACCTACGGGTCTCATGTTTTCTGCCTGCTTTCATGAAGCTGTGGCAAGCTAACTTGTTAGCTGGGAAGTAGGGAGAAATCTCTGCCCCTTCACAATTCTTGATACTGTCAACAGTACTTAGTAAAAGAGGCTTATTTTGTTATTTGCTTTCCCTTGCAAATTGAATTTGAGATGAAAAATTGTAAACTTGCAGGTAAATTGAATATAAGAGCAAAGACTGCAAGTTCAAAACCTAAAGAATGACTTAACGAAAGCCAAGCACAACCTTCTGAGATTGTTTTATAAGTGGTTCATATAATGAACATTAAATTAGTTGCAATAAAGTTTCCAAAAGAACCCTTATTCTATCCAGGAATACCATCTAAAACATCTAAATGCTTACCTCTTTCCTTTGAATAAAATAATCAGATAGTAACTAATGTAATTCAAATGTAAACAGGCTGCATTTAAAATGATGAATATTCTCATCTTTCAAACAGAAAATCAGGAGACACTGTCAGTAGGAGATGAAACAGGAAACAAAGGTGTAGAGTTTGTAGGTAATCAAGAAAGGATCTAGCTCACTGCACAGACTGAACTGCACTGGGGAGTGTGAGGAAAATCCTCATCATCTACACTCAGTTAATCAAAAAGGAGGTATAAGTATCACTTCTCTTTTAGAATATGGAGGTTTTCACCAGGAAAAGTCAGTTGTGATTTCTTATAGGGAGTGGAAGTGGAAGGATAAGAAGATCACTGATAATTCTATAAGCCTTTCTCTAATAGAATTTTTTTTAAAAATCATACTTATATATTATTTTCCTAACATATCAAGGCTCATTAAAGCTAACTATAAATGTGAAACTATAAATGGTTCATAGGATCAGAATTTAGAACTAGAATACACCTTTGAGATCAGCCACAGAAGTCTAATTCCTGTATTTTATAGGTAAGCTGAGACTTAAAAGTGACTCATAACTGAGGAGGCCACATAACTAGTTAGTGTCAAGAACATGTCATTTCTCTGCCTGTGATCACACTTATTCTACCAAGGGTGCACACACTGCAGTTAATTCTATCCTTCAAGAGTCTAGTGTTTCTTTTCTTCAGCAACAGCAGTAAATCATAATTTTCTCAAATTCTAAGTCAGATATAATACTCAGGTAATCTCCAGTATAGTCATAGAATTCTGCAGAAATGTAGATCATACATAAATTATAATCCCAAGTTTCTATATTCTTAAACAAAATACATTGTGTTTAACACGCTATGTTCTTAATGACTCATTAGGTTTCCTAACATTTAATTTGTATGCAGAATTATAGATATGGTGAGTAAATTAATTGAATCCATAATTCTGATATTGAGCCACAAAGGATCAATCCATATTTTGAATGGCAGCTATAGAACTTAAGCCCATTTAATATGGACTATTACATATAGAGTAATTTATTTTAATTTTTTTATTTTTTATTTTTGAGATAGAGTTTTGCTTTTTCTGCCCAGGCTGGAGTGCAATGGCACCATCTGGGCTCACTGCAACCTCCACCTCCCAGGTTCAAGTGATTCTCCTGCCTCAGCGTCCAAGTAGCTGAGATTACAGGTGCACGCCACCATGCTCAGCTAATTTTGTATTTTTAGTAGAGAAAGGGTTTCACCAAGTTGGCCAGGCTGGTCTCAAACTCCTGACCTCAGGTGACTTGCCTGCCTTGGTCTCGCAAAGTGCTGGGATTACAGGCATGAACCACCATGCTAGGCCTAGAGTAATACTTTTAAAACATATATTTTGTAACGTTTGGTTGAATTATTTGATATCTTCACATTAAAAGATGACTTGAAGACAAGTTATCAGTTAAAATGCAAAAACCATGATAATATCTACTTCTTTCTCTGGATTTGGTTCATTTTGTTCATAATTAAGCGGACATATCTCACGCAGGTGTCTCATTTAGCCACGTTGGAAAGGAACTGCTGGCTGCTATTATTTAATTGGATCCACAGTCCATTGCAAACTAAATAATCCCCTAGTCAGTGGAATATTTTGAAGCCAAATTATACAAGTCAAGTAGAAATTCTATGGCAGACATACAAAACGGAAGGGAAGGAAGTCTTTCAATATGAATATGAAGAATAGGACAAGCAGAAATACGTAAACATCTTATCATCCAAAATTGATTGAGAATGCCCCTCTCTCCAACACCCTGGAGGATCCTAGATATTCTCAGAGGAATCAATCATCAAATGAAGATTGGAGCGGTGTTGTTTACTGAGATACTAGGTAGTGGCAGAAAAGTTTAGTCTTCGGAACTAGCCTTTCTGAATTAATTATAATATCTGATAGTGTGGTTTGGAAACTGACCTACTGTGCCATGGTGATCCTGGCATCAGAGGTCTCTAGGGAGTTGACTGAGGACTTTGCTAATTCTGCATTACAGCTCAGTCCTGGTTCCTTTCTTGTCCTTCCACAGGTGGTGCTTACAAGAGCACCTCCCAATAAACCCTCAGGTCCAACTGTGTCTCAAAATCTCTTTTCCTGGGAACCTAACCTGCAACAACATTCGAAACAATGCATTTCAGTGTCGAATCCCTGGACACACTCTGAAGTTATTCAACATACACAACTGGAGGATAGCAGTACTGCTGGAATCGGAGGGTGCGTGAAATACGTATTCCCAGCTGTGCTACCTGAACTCAGCAACTAAGACTGGTAAGCTTCAGTTTTGTTATCTGTAAGATAGTGTTTTGTATACATACAATAAAATACCATTCAGGCTTCAAAAGGAAGGAAATTCTGACACATGCTTCAACATGAATGAACCTTGAGGAAATTATGCTAAGTGCATCAAACCAGTCACAAAAGGACAAATGCTGTATGAGCCCACTTATATTAGGTACCTGGAACAGTCAAATCCATAGAAACAGAAAGTAGATGAGTGGTTGTCAGGGGCTGAGGAGAAGAAAAAACGGAGAGTTGTTTAATGGGTACAAAGTTTTAGTTAAGGAAGATGAAAATTGTTAATGATGGTTAAGATGGTAATTTAGTAATAGTAATGGTTAACATGATGAATTTTCTGTTATGTGTATTTTGCTGTCAAAAACAGGAAGAAAAAAGAGGTGATTGATTTTATAACTGTTTCCAAGACTTAACCCTCAATTAGGGCCTCGTAAATATCCCTCTCTTTCTTCCATCTTGTATTGAGACTGAGTTGTCTGTGTAGTTTATTATAATATATCTAGTTTCTGGCTACTCCTGTTGTAAAGATTCACTTACACTCAGTCTTATCACTAGTTAGCTATTGGAAGGGTACGTAGACTAGAACAGGGTTTTTACAAGAGTCATTCTTTTAAGTCATTTCAGTATTTCAGTATAGTAAAAACCTAAACATAAAGTAGTTAATCATTATTTCATATCTAAAATAGTTTTGGTTTAAAAAGTTGATTCCAGACAGGCACGGTGGCTCACACCTGTAACCCTAGCACTTTGGGAGGCCAAGATAGGCAGCTTACTTGAGGACAGGAGCTTACAACCAGCCTGGCCAATATGGTGAAACCCCGTCTTTACTAAAAATATAAAACATTGGCCAGGCATGGTGGTGCATACCTGTAATCCCAGTTACTCAAGAGGCTGAGGCACCAGAATCACTTGAACCTAGGAGGTGGAGGCTGCAGTGAGCCAAGATTGCGCCACTGCACTCCAGCTTCGGTGACAGAATGAGACACTGTCTTAAAAAAAGAAAAAAAAAAAAAGGTGATTCCAACAATATGAAAGTACATATTTATTCCACACGAAGATGTGGGGCAGAGGCCACAATCTACCAGCGCTCTGGCCAAATATGTATCTCCATATATATTTTGTCTAGCTAGCCCAGCATTTTAAAATATTTGAGTTTTTGGCCACAGTGGCTCATGCCTGTAATCCCAACACTTTGGAAGGCCAAGGTGAGTGGATTACTTGAGATCAGGAGCTCAAGACCAGCCTGGCCAACATAGTGAAACCCTGTCTCTACTAAAAATACAAAAATTTACTGGGCATGGCAGCCCAAGCCTATAATTCTACCTACTTGGGAGGCTGAGGCAGGAGAATAGTTTGAATCCAGGAGGCAGAGGTTGCAGTGAGCTGAGCGCTCACCACTGAACTCTAGCCTGGGCAGCAGAGCAAGACTTTGTCTCAAATATATATACATACATATATTATATATACATATAGATGTATATATAATAAATTATTTATAAATATTTGTTGCAAATATTAAAAATAATAATTTTAAAAATTATATACCCTCTCACCATTCCTTTTCAATGTTGTATTGGAAATCCTAGCTAGTACAATAAGGCAAGACAAGAAAAGAAAAGTTATCCAGACTGGGAAGAAATAAATAAAACTGTCTTTGTTTGTAGATAATATGAAAGATTGTCTATGTAGAAAATCTGAAAGAATCAACAAGAAGTCTACTGGAAATAACAAGCTGTTAGAGGAAGACAGAAGCATTCAAGGTTAATATTCAGAAGTCAGTCACTTTCCAATATGCCATCAATGGACAAATGGAATTTAAAATTATAAACAAAATAACGCTTATATTATCACCGAAGGCATGAAATAATTACATATAAATATAACAAAAATATGTACAAGATCATTATGAAGAAGACTATAAAACTCACATTTTTAAAAATCAAGGAAGATCTAAATAAGTTGAGAGATATTCCATATTCATAGATAGAAAGAGTCAATATTGCCAATATGTCAGGTCTTCCCAACTTGATCTACAGATTCAATACAATTCCATTCAAAATTCTAGCAAGTTATTTCATGTATATTGAAAAACTGATTCTAAAATGTATATGAAGAAGTAAAAGACCAAGAATAGCTATCACAATATTGAAGGAGATGAATAAAGTTGAAAGTCTGACCCTACTCAACTTCAAGACATTAAAAAAACAAAAATTCCAGTAATAAGATATTGCGGTTTTTGTCAACAGAATAGACAAAAAGATCAATAGAACAAAATAGAGAGACCAGAAATAAACCCACATAAATATAGTCAACTGATCTTTGACAAAGGAGCAAAAATAATACAACAGAGAAAAAAAATAGTCTCTTCAACAAGTGGTACTAGACCAACTAGACATATATATGCAGAATTTGAATCGAGAAACAAAACTTACACCCTTCCTCAAAATTAACTCAAAATAGAGCACATACTTAAATGAAAAATGCAAAACTATAAAACTCCTAGGAAATCTAGAGGGTCTGGGTATGGCAATGACTTTTAGATATAACACCAAAGGCAACATACATGAAAAAAAATTGATACACTGGAATTTAAGGCTTCTACTCTGTACTAGATGCTATCAAGAGAGTGAGAAGATAAGCCACAAGCTGAGAGAAAATATTTGCAAAAGGCTTGGCTAATAAAGGACTGTTATCCAAAATACACAAAGAACAATAAGTAAATGGATAGCAAGACTTTAAAATGAGCAAAAGAAAAGACGCTTCGCTAAAGAAGATAAACAGATTGCAGGTAAGCACATGAAAATCTGAGGCTCACCATATGTTATTAGGGAAATGCAAATTAAAACAATGATGAGATACCATTATCTACCTATTAGAATAGCCAAGATCAAAACAAAACACTGACAATATCAAATGTTGGGGAGGATGTGGAGCAACATGAACTTTCATTTATTGCTGGTGAGAATGCACAGTGGTACATGCAAAATAGAATACAATCTGGCAGCTTCTTACAACACTAAATATGCTCTTACTATGTGATCCAGCAACCACATTCCTGGGTTGAAAACATGTGTCTACACAAACACCTATACCTGGATGCTTATAATCATTTTATTCGCAATTGTTGTAACTTTGAAACAATCAAGATGTTCTTTGCTAGATGAGTGAATAAATACAGTATTTATTTACGGTACAATAAATATTAACTATTTTATTATTATTATATAAATATTAATACAATATAAATATAAATATTAACTACATATTATAAATATACATATTTATAATATAACTATTATATTAACTATATTAACTATAAATATTAACTATATTAACTATATAAATATTAACTATAATATTATTTGTGGTACAATAAATATTAACTATTCTATATAATAAATAGATATACATATTTATTATTTATTTCTTAGTAGTAGTAAAATGGCTACTGCTAAAAAGAAATCAGCTTTTGAGCCATGAGAAGACATGGAGAAACCTTAAACGCATATTACAAAGAGCAGGAAGCCAATCTGAAAGGGGTGCGTACTGTATGATTCCAATCATATGACATTCTGGGAAAGCAAAACTATGGTGACTATAAAAAGAGCAGTGGTTGCCAGGAGTGGTATGGAGGAAGGGATGAATAGGCGGAACATGGAGGATTTTCAGGGCAGTGAAAGTACATGTCATTGTACATTTGTCAAAACCCATAGGATGTACAACACCAAGAGTAAATGCTAATGTTAACTATGGACTGTGGATGTGGTTCCTGCATTGTAACAAAGGAATCACTGTGGTGGGGCATATTGATAGGGGGCAGAAAGTAGTGAGGCAGGGGTGTATGAGAACTTTATGTTTTCCTTGATTTTGCTGCAAACCCAAAACTGCTCTTAAAAGACTATTTCAAAATAGTCTATTTAAAATAATCCATATTTCCAACTTCTCTGAAAACCCAGAAGATCAGTCAACATTAAGGTTGCATTCCACATGGTGGTGATCACCAGGACATGTGTATGAGCTGCCCGCTGGGATGGACACAAGCTCTCAGTTTTGTCAGTACCCACCAAGACTGCGTTATTCCTTTACATTGCCTGCCTAAGCATGGATATTTGAGTTTGTGACTCCTGCTGTGGGGGAATCATAATGGTTTCATTTCATTTCTCATTTGTACATCCCACTTTGAGATGTGACACTTCAGTTACAGTAGAAAAAGCATCAACTGGAAGTCAGAACTCAGAGGTTCACAGTGATGATGACTTCAGAATTCCAAACAGAAGAGAGGGACAGCAATCCCACTGAAACAGGACCTAGGGAGTTACTATAACTGAATTTGCATAGCAAGCACATGCCCTTTTATGTGGGTCTGCTTTGGCAGGCTGATGGGGAATAGAAAAGGGCTACCTCCAAAACCACCTTTTGGCATTGATACCGGCTCAAACTCAGCACTAGTTAGGGGATCTTAGGCTCTTTCTCTGAACATTAGGTTTCTACAGCTGAACCAAGAGGGTAAACTAGAGACTCTCTACCATAAGCGTAGTCCCCAAACCAATATCATCAGCATCATTAGAGAGCTTAAAAAATGCAGAATATCAGGCCCCTCTCCGCACCTACTGAATCAGAAACTGCATTTTCACAAGATCTAATGTGCTGATTCATATGAACATTAGAATTGAGCAGCACTGAGCTAGATGATCTCTAGTTCTTTTCCCGAGTTAGCCTTGAATTAGAAAGAACAGACTGGGCGCAGTGGCTCATGCCTGTAATCCCAGCACTTTGGGAGGCCGAGGCAGGTGGATCACCTGAGGTCGGGAATTCAAGACCAGCATGACCAAGATAGAGAAAACCATCTCTACTAAAAATACAAAACTAGCCGGGCATGGTGGTACATGCCTGTAATCCCAGCTACTCAGGAGGCTGAGGGAGAATTGCTTGAACCCAGGAGGTGGAGGTTGCAGTGAGCTGAGATTGCGCCATTGTACTCTAGCCTGGGCAACAAGAGTGAAACTCTGTCTCAAGAAACAAGCAAACAAACAAACAACAACAACAACAACAAAACAACAACAACAACAAAAAACAAAGAAAGAACAAAACAAAAAAGAAAGAAAGAACAATAACATTGGAACTCTATGGCCCTAAATTGGAATTCCTCTTCTGCTACTGCATTATCTGTGTGGCACTGGAGAAAGTACTTGACTTCTGTCAGCCTTTTTCCCATCTGTCAAATGAGGGATATGAATACATGCTTTATAAGGCCAACGTAGCAATGATAAATTATGAAGCACCTACCAGAGTGCCTGACATACAACAAGAATTTAACATATTTTAACTCTCCTCCCTTGCCTGCTCTCTCCTGTAGAATCCATATTCTATAATTCTATGGCTCCCATTTCCAGCTGGTGACCTAATTTCCTACTGCTGTTGTCCCTAACTTAAGAAGAAAATAAACAAAGTACAACATCTTGCAAAAGTAACATCCTATTCTGAAAACCAGTAGTTATTGTGTGTCAGCACATGGAATTAATTCAGGTCTTGATATGCAATATCCCTTAGAAATAAACAAATTGGCTTCTTTCTCTAGGAGTGTCAGTTCAGCTAAAGACAATCAAACTAACATTTTTGTTCTTCAAATTATCAAAATGGTGCTGTTGCTTGGAGGCAAGATGAGTGCATCCCTAGAGTGTTGTCTCAAAACAAGATTGTTGACCCAATTACCTTTTAAGTGTTACAGTCTTTCCAGGTAACCCTGAAGAAATCTGTTTATTGTAAAGAGTTGTTAGGGGAGAGAAATGCCTCCCAAGATATCTACTTTAATGCTATTCCATTGTATTTCGAGGTGATATGTTTTATCTTTTACTGAATATGTTATTATTCAAAAATTGCTCACTTATCTTACACTCTTCATTTTGAATTCAACTACTTTGTGACTTTTCTGTGAATCTTTTATGAACGAGGTCTCTGGTGGGTCATATTTAATTGGTTAAGGATTATCAGCAGAGAGCACTGTCAAAGCTCCAGACAGTCTTTCTTTTAAAAAATCATGGCACAAACCTTTCCTAGGGATAGGATGTCTGGATGCAGATAAAAACAAACCATGCCCACAAATGCTATTTGAACTTGACTTGTTGAGTCAGAATGTGCTTCAAGTGATCCATTAACAGTCATTTCCTAGAACGGCTTTGTTTTTTAAAACTGAATTATTTGTGTCATGATTACGACAAAGCTTGCTGAAGGAAGAAAGGGGATTGGAGATTTTTGCTTATAAAATGCTCTTGTAGCTGTTCTTTTAGGACATAGATTTACAGAAGAATCAAATTCAAGAGCCTCTGAAGGGGTCCCTTCTGTCATCTTATAAATCTAGACAATAGTTTTATTACCCAGTATAGAAAAATGCGCATCCACACACACAACCACCCACTTGTCACATGGACAACATTTCCTCCTTTTTTCCCTCCTCCCTAGGTTACTGTCTAACCCATAGAATTCGGCTCACGCCTCAATCCCAGCACTCTGGGAGACGGAAGTGGGTGGATCACTTGACATCAGGAGTTTGAGACCAGCCTGGCCAACATGGCAAAACCCCATCTCTACCAAAAAATACAAAAATTAGCCGGGCATAGTGATGTGTGCCTGTAATCCCAGCTACTTGGGTGGCTGAGGCAGGAGAATTGCTTAAACCTCAGAGGCAGAGGTTGCGGTGAGCCAAGATTGCACTCCAGCAGTCGTGACAGGTCAAGACCCTGTCTAAAAAAAAACAACAAAAAACAGAATTCATGCGTAAGTACATGTTGACCTTGTTCAAAGTATTTCTAGACCCTTTCCTTCCATTTCTAGCGCACACTTATGAGTAGCTTCTCAATTCTTTCTCAATGCTCATATCACAACATGAACAAATGTTTTGTAGATTTTGCTGCTTGTACCCTTGGATAGCCACACTGGTTACTGTGACCATTACTACATTTGTAATTAAAACGTATTTCTAGTCAGGTGTGGTGGCCCACACCTGTAATCCCAACATTTTGGAAGGCTAAGGCATAGGCAACATAGCAAGACCCCATCTCTACAAAAGAAAATTTAAAAATATGTTGGTATGGTGATACATGCCTGTAGTATTAGCTTCTCTGGAGGCTGAGGTGGGAGGATCACTTGAGCTCAGGAGTTTGAGGCTGCAATGAGCTATGATTGTGCCACTACATTCAAGCTCAGGTGACAGAGTGAGAACTTATCTCTAAGAAAAAAAAAGTATTTCTAAATACAAGCATACCTCATTTTATTGTGCTTCATTTTATTACTCTTTGCAGACATTGTATATTTTACAAACTGAAGTTTTGTGGCAACTTTGCATTGATAGCAAGTCTATCTACCCATTTTTCCAACAATATGTGCTCGCTTAGTGTCTCTATGTAACAATGTGTTAATTCTCACAATATTTCACACTTTTTCATTATTGTTTTATCTAGTTATAGTGATCTGTAATCAATGATCTTCGAAGTTACCACTGTAATTGTTTTGGAGCCTCACCAACTGTGCATATATAAGACAGCAAACTTAATCAATAAATGTGTGTGTGTTCTGACTGTTTCACCTTCTGGCAGTTCTCCCATCTCTCTTCTCCTACAGCCTCCCTGTTCCTCAAGACAAAACAATATTGAAATCAGGACAATTAACAACCCTGTAATAGCCTCTACATGTTCAAGTGAAAGAGAGAGTCACATGCCTCTCACCTTAGATAAGAAGCTAGAAATGATTAACCTTAGTGAGGAAGGCAATGTCGGAAGCCAAAATAGGTCAAAAGCTGGGCCTCTTGTGCCAATTAGCCAAGTTACAAATGTAAAGGAAAAGTTCTTGAAGGAAATTAAAAGTGCTACTCACAAAACAGCACACACAAAAGATAAAAGAGAGAAACAGCATTATTGTTGATATGGAGAAAGTGTGAATGGTCTGGATAGAAGATCAAATCAGCCGTAACATTCCCTGAAACCAAAGCCTAATCCAGAAACAGGCCCTAGCTCTCTTCAATTTCATGAAGGCTGAGAGAGGTAAGAAAGAAGGAGAAGTTGGAAGCTATCAGAGGTTTAAGGAAAGAAGCTGTCTCCATAACATGGAAGTGCAAGATGAAGCAGCAAATGCTGAGGTAGAAGCTACAGGAAGTTATCCAGAAGATCTAGCTAAGATAATTGATGAAGATGGTTACACTAAACAACAGATTTTCAAGTTGTGTTTATTGAAAGAAGATGCTATCTAGTACTTTCATAGCTAGAGAGGCGAAGTCAAGACCTGGTTTCAAAGTGTCAAAGGACAGGCTGACTCTTAGTAGGGGCTAATGCAGCTGGTGACTTGAAGTTAAGGCCAATGCTCATTTATCATTTCAAAAACCCCAGGGCCCTTAAGAATTATGCTAAATCTACTCTGCCTGTGCTCTATAAATGGAACAACAAACCTGGGATGACAGCACATCTGTTTATACCATATTTTAAGACCACTTTTTTACACTGTTAGCAGCATGTTTTAAGCCCACTTTACTGAATATTTTAAGCCCACTGTTGAGACCTACTGCACAGAAAAGGATTCCTTTCAAAATATTACTGTTTGTAGCTGGTCAGGCATCGTGATTCATGCCTTTAATCCCAACACTTTGGGAGGCCAAGATGGGTGGATCAAGAGGTCAAGAGATTGAGACCATCCTGGCCCATATGGTGAAACCTCGTCTCTACTAAAAATACAAAAATGAGCTGGACATGGTGGTGAGCACCTGTAGTCCCAGCTACTTGGGAGGCTTAGGCAAGAGAATTACTTGAACCTGGGAGGCAGAGGTTGCAGTAAACCAAGATCACACCACTGCAATCCAGCCTGGTGACAGTGTAAGATTCTGTCTGAAAGAAAGAAAGAAAGAAAAAGAAAGAAAGAAAGAAAGGAGGAAAAAGAAATATATTTCATAAGGCTGTAGCTGTCATAAATAGTGATTCCTCTGATGGATTGGGGCAAAGTAAATTTAAAACCTTTCAGGAAAGATTCACCATTCTAGATCCCATTAAGGACATTCATGATTCATGACAGGAGATCAAATATCAATATAACAGGAGTTTGAAAGAAGTTAATTCAAGCTCTCATGGATGACTTTGAGGGGATTGAGACTCCAGTAGAGAAAGTAACAACAGATGTGGTAGAAATAGCAAGACAACTAGAATTAGGAGTGAAGCCTAAAGATGTGACTGCATTGCTATAATCACATGATAAAACTTTAACAGACCAGAAGTTGCTTCTTATGGAGGAGCAAAAAAGTAGTTTCCTGAGATGGACTCAACTCTTGGTGATTATGTGAACATTGTTGACATGACAATAAAGAATTTAGAGTCTTCCATAAACTTATTTGTTAAAGCAGTGACAGGATTTGAGAGGATTAACTCCAGTTTTGAAAAGTCCTACTGTGAGTATAATGCTATCAAACAGCATGGCATGCTACAGAAAAATATTTCATGACAAGAAGAGTCAATCAATATAGCAAATTTCATTGTTGCCTTATTTGAAGACATTGCCATAGACACCTCAACCTTCAGTAACCACCACCACCCTGATCAGTCAACAGGCATCAATATCGAGGGAAGACCCTCTTACTAGCAAAAAGATTATGACTTGCTGACAACACAGATGATTGTTAGCGTTTTTTAGCAATAAAGTATTTTTATTTTATTTTATTGTAGAAACGAGGTCTTGCTATGTTGTCCAGGCTGGCCTCAAACTCCTGGCCTCAAGCAATCCTCCCACCTCAGCCTCCCAAGTAGCTAAGGCTACAGGTGCCCACCACCACACCCAGCTAATCATTATTCTTTATTTTTGTAGAGATGGGGTCTTATTCAGTTTCTCAGGCTGATCTCAAACTCCTGGCTCCAGCAAAATCTTTCATCCTTGGCTTCCCAAAATGTTAGGATTACAGGCATGAGCCACCACACCTGGCCTATTTTTAAATTAAGTTATGTACATTATTTTTTTAGACATCATGCTATTGCACACCCAATAGACTACAGTATAGTGTAAATATAATGTTTTTTGAGACAGGTTCTCACTCTGTTGCCCAAGTTGGAGTGCAGTGGCATGATCATGGTTCACTGTAGCCTTAACCTCTCTGCCTCAAGAGATCCCTCTGCCTCTGCCTTCCAAAGTGCTGAGATTACAGGTATAAGCCACTGTGCCTGGCCTATAACTTTTATATGCACTGGGAAACCAAAAAACATTGTGTGATTAGGTTTATTGCAATATTTGCTTTATTGTGTTGGTCTGGAACCAGACCCACAATATCTCAGAGGTATGCCTGTAGTATTAAACTTAGAAGTGATAAGGAAGACAATGTTAGCATCTTCAATTTAATTCTTAAAAATGTTATGTTGTTATGCTTACACATTACCCAAGCTATCTTAATCGCTTATAAAATCATTTTTTAGATAAAATTGGCATTCAAAATTAGGACTACTGTCAAAATCAAAACCCGGGCAATATTCTGCATGACACCATAAGTTGAATGCAGGGAAAGCAAGCTGATTCTAATATTTCTCTAAGTTAAATATCATTAAGAAGATACATATTCTGCCAACGTGTTCATATCAGGTATTCCAAAACCTAATACTGCATCAACAATTTTCTGATTGTCTATAGTGTTTGGCTTATCATTCTATTTCTCTTCACTATTCTGTTGGAGACAGGAGCCCTCTGCTGTTTGAGATATATGGAAAGTGTCAGCTTTGAGAATTGGTTTTGTATTGACACAATCATCAGAATTAAATATAATCATATTATTTTTAGATTATGCCTTATTCAGCATATTCCGGATTTACAATGTCTTTAAAGATATGTTTATACCTATTGTGTGTACACTTCAGAAAATTAGTCTCAGTCATTCGTCTATTCAGGAAATCCATTCATTAATCTCAGCACATCTAAGCTGGGGTTTCTCCCAAACCTGCTTTTATTCTGACAACTCCTAGCCAGTAGTTAACAGAGAGGACTTTTTCCACTACTTGTGCCACATGAGAGATACATTTTCACCAGGGAATGGGACCTGAACTGTCCACTCCAAACACAGATACCTTCCCCCTTCTCTTGAGATTTTGATCTACTTGGGAAGAAAGGCTCAAAGGGTCAGGGACAGTTGAAAGCACTTGCATAGGGGGCAATTTTTATATATCTCTTTCACCTGGGAGATTTTTCATAAGCCAGCTCAGAGCCTCGCTGCTTGCCATGCAATACAGAAATAACTGGGTAAGTCTCTCATAAATTGAATTGAACTGACCATGGATTTGAAGTTACTGCCTTTCCCACTGAGTTAAAGCCAAATAGAGTTGCCTCCCTGGGCTAGACTTTGATCAGTAACACAGTACTTTCCTCTTCCTGACTTAAATGCATCCAGTCCTGAGCTCTGGTTTTATTTAATGTTCTTGTTCACCTCACTGGAAATGCTTTAACTCTGGCACCTGCTGGCTGTGAAAGTGATTAGGATTTCATGGGACCAGAGCATTTCATTTCTAGTAAGCCACACCGCGGCCCATAAATTAATACAGGATTACACTTCAGCATTTACTCTGCAGGCTTGTTTTGAACTGAAAAGGAAAGGCAATTGAAGGATGAAGAAAAAAGAAGAAAATGATGAGATGAAAAGTGAACAGTGTTAAGAAACCTGACAGTGTGCATTAGCATAAGTACTTTCTTAGGAGGAAACTGAAAAACTTACACCACTACACCATAGTACTTTGTTAATGCTCATAAGTATCATCCCTTCCTGTCCAAACCTGACTCGTTTTACATGTGGAAAAGATCATACCCTCCATCAAAATGCATATTGGTAATCTCAAGTCTCTCTGAAAGCCAGTTCAGAAATTGGAGTCACAATTCCTGCTGAGCTCAGCCTTTCCAGCACTCCCACCAAGGTGCCAGAAATACATAAATAAAGCTGCCTTCCCATTGCACACCAGCCTGGGTGACAGAGTGAGACTCCATGTGAGGAAAAAAATAAAAAATAAAAAGCTTTCTTAGACTCGCCAGGCCAACACATCCAAAGACGAACACTACCAACTGGCCTCTGTCAATATCAAGAGGAGCAGGCAAATCAACCTGCTATGCTCTGTCTTAATTCTTAACCCCACAAGGAGTCAAAGATAATAAAAATATTATTGTTGGCAAACTATGGCCTACAGGTCAAATCTGGGCCATGGCCTGTTTCTGCACAGCCTGTGAACTGAGAATGAGTCCTACATTATTGAAAGGCTGCAAAAAGAATCAAAATAGCAATAATATTTGTGACATAATACAATCACCTGAAATGCAAATTGCAGTGTCCATCAGTAAAGTTGTATTGGAGCATAACCACACTTACTTTTTGTGTGTATTATTGTTGACTGTTTTTGTATTACGATGACAGAGTGAAGTAGTTGCCACAGAGATCTCTAAAATGTTTACTATATGACTTTTTACAGAATAAGTTTGTCGACTTGTTTTAAGACACCAAGTTTTGGGCTAATTAGTTACACAGTAATCAATAAACAGCAGTATTCTAAGTCAAAAGTCAATACTGATATTGCAAATAAAATTCATGAGAAATACCTTTAATATAATAGTTTCTTAACTACATATCTTTATAGTTGATTCAAAAGAAAACGAATAACTGAAAAACATTTAACACTGAACTTCCTGAAATTTTTTTCTTATTTATTGCATAGCACGGCAACACTGTGTTCCAGTGAGGAGCAGGATAAATGGAGCTTTTCTTGAAATCCTGCCATATACCAGGCACTGCATTAGGCCACAGAGAAGCAATGGCAAGTAAAACAGATGAAGACCCTGCCTTCCTGGAGCTTATAGTCAAATGGTGAAGAAAGCAAGTAATTTCACAAAACAATCTGCAATATGATTATAAAAGAAAAAAAAATGTGTACAGTCATTCATGACTTCAATGGGGACTGTTTCTAGGATATACTTAGAGCAGAAGCCAGACAGAGTGAGCTCAAGGTGACTGGAGGTGAGGCAAGATAAAGAGTAAATAAAAATTACTTGAGTAGTTGACTGAAGTTGCCTTTGAGGAGAAAAAAAAAATTGTGTACATACAAAATTGTGCACAAAAAAAACTGTATGCCAGGAAGATCTGACCTTGCCTTTGTGAGAGCTAAGCTTTCCCTAAAGATGTGATATGTGAGTGGAGATTCTAATGGTAAAATAGAGTTAATTAGGCAAAATGAGGTGGGGGTGGTGAAGAAAGGAGACTCTTTTAGACTGAAGGAGTGTGGCACATTTGAGAAACCAGAAGGTTAGTGTGGCTAGAGACAAGAAGGGTACAGGACAAAGCCCGAGATTGTAGGCCTGTGCAAACTATATTGCTGGTTTTAATTTTTATGCTAAGATTGTTGTAGTATAAGTAGTAAGGAGAAAGAGATGGACCCGGGCTTCAATGTAGTCAGGTTCACATCTGAAAAACCATTTTGCGGCCAGGCGCAGTGGCTCATGCCTGTAATCCCAGCACTTTGGGAGGCCCAATCGGGTGGATCATGAGGTCAGGAGTTCAAGACCAGCCTGGCCAAGATTGTGAAACGCCATCTCTACTAAAAATACAAAAATTAGCTGGGTGTGGTGACAGGCACCTGTAATCCCAACTACTTGGGAGGCTCAGGCAGATAATTGCTTGAACCGAGGAGGCAGACATTGCAGTGATCCAAGATTGTGCCACTGCACTCCAGCCTGGGTGACAGAATGAGACTCTGTCTCAAAATAAATAAACAAAAGAGAAGAAAAAAAATCATTTTGTAATGTGTAAAACAAAAAAGTTGGTAGACAGAAAGATAATATTACACAGAATGGAAAAATGGAAGTGTTGGTGACAATCAGTGCAGGGGAAATACAATTTAAAACAAAATCTTCTTCCAACTCGGAAATCTTCTCGACAAAGAAAGAAGAGAAAGAAAACATTTTTTTAAAAAAGTATTGAGCAAGCAGGCCTCACAGGCATTCTACTAAGGATTTGTAAAGACAGGAGGAAATCTCAGCCTTTTTCATAGCCAAGCAGACACAACTGATTTCATCCATGTTCTCAAGTTAAACAATAACTAGTCCTAGAGTTACAGGACTTGCCAGCACCATTTGTCACATATAGTTCATCCAAACTTCATCTGGTAATTGTGATGACCATGTGTGCTGGGTAAATACGGCATGGTCTAGAGGGAAAACACACTTCTCATATCTTTATGAGAGAAGGTCGTTTTCCAACTTGCAGAGAGGCACTCACTGAATTTAGGCTCCTACCTTAACACAGAAACCGGGAGACAGGGTTTGTATTTCCCCAGAGGCTTACATTGCAAAGAGATGGCTCCCAGGTCTTTGAGAAAGACATTTCTGAGGTCATAAAGCTGACAAAAGGCCTATTAATCTCCCAGGAGATTTATTTACATTTCAAAAACAGGAGCAAGTACTCTGGAGTTTTCTAAAGTAAGTGTCCTGAGATAGAGGTAGGGTGGGAGGGTCTCTTCTCTTAATTTTCAGCAGGGACAATCAAGATTCTTACTTTCAAATTGCACTTGTCCTTACACCTGTCCAAAAGAAAACAGAATGTATTTCAAAAAGGATGAAGTGGCTAGCCCAGTGCCTCACCTCACAGCTGTAATCCCAGCACTTTGGGAGGCTGAGGCGGGTGGATCACTTGAGGTCAGGAGTTTGAGACAGGCCTGGTCAATATGGTGAAACCCTATCTCTACTAAAGATACCAAAAAAGGGAGGTGGATCCAAGATGGCCGTTTAGGAACAGCTCAGGATTGCAGCTCCCAGTGAAAGCGCAGAGGGTGAGTGGACGCCGTGTTTTTATTGCCCACAGACTAGGAAATTCCCAGGCAGAGGTGCTCCACAGTCGCCAGTGCGGCTGTTTCGGCCAGCGCGGCTG
>NW_016107456.1:1683768-1712907 GCF_001604975.1 Cebus imitator
AAAAAAAAAAAAAAAAAAAAAAGGAGAGAGAAAGGATGAAGTGTTCAGGAATGAGTAACATCTGTTGAATTTAGGGGCACAGAAGTCATTCCTGACTTTAATGGGGACTGTTTCTAGGATATACTTAGAGTAGAAGCCAGATAGAGTGAGCTCAAGATGACCAGAGGTAGGGCAAGATAAAGAGTAAAGAAAAACAACTTGAGTAGTTGACTGCACTTGCCCTTGAGAAGATAGTGCAGCACCTGGAGGGAACTGGGTGAGTCAAAGGTTGGCTGCTTTTCCTTAAGATGAGAGGAACCTGAGTGTGGTCAAAGTCTACGCCTATGAGGAGAATCCAGCAGAAAGGGGAAAGTTATTCAGAGAAGAGAAGGAATCACGGAGGGTGTGAGAGACCTGGGGAAGTAAGAGAGGGTGGGATCCAAAGCTTAAGAAGGATTGAGGTTTTGCTAGAAGACAGCTCTACATCTTGGAGAACACTGAGAACTGTGATGAACTTTTTAAAGGCACAGATTTTGTAATAATTAAGGACCTACTTACAGAACTGTGGGTTGAACAGAGGCAGAGAACGAGAGAGAGAGAGAGAGAGAGAGAGAGAGAAAGAACTAGTACCCTAAGGGAGGAAAGAATGTTTCCATAGCCCTGGGACATTGGAACTGTGGAGGAGGGGCCCTTGGGAAGCCTTGTCCTTCCAGAACAGTTACTGTAGAGAAAAATCGGGGACTGAAGCATGAAGGAAACCATGAATAATCAATTCCCTAGTCTCCCCTACGGGCGGGATAAAGCTGTGGAGGTCAGCCTCCCAGGGCACAGAGGTGAGTAGAGAACAGAATTGGGGAGGGGAGATTGAATGTGCGCATTCTTATTAAATCTTAATCTTTGAATTGACTTGAATTCTGTATCAGTTTTGCTTCCTTTACACACATACAGACCAGCGATCATTAAAGCACACAGCAAAGAGAATGTACCAAATCCACAATGCTTCCGCCGTGACTCCCTCCTGGTTCTGCTTTTGCTGCGCTGTTTGCTTCTATGACTTCCCTTCTTGTGCCTTATCTTGAATGTCTGTCTTCCTGGAAGCTCTATCCCAGCCCCTATCATCTTCTACACTCTCCCTGGGCTGTCTCATTGACTCCTATGGCTCTATGTCGTCCTTGGGAACTGATGAGTCCCACATCTTCTTCTCCTGCCATCATGCTCCTTCTCTATCTGAAAGTTTGGACTTAGGGATCAATGTGTCCACTGGAAAGTTCCACTGGGATGTCCCGCAGTCATCCCAAACTCATCAGGTACAACTTGAACTCATGTTTCTCACCAAGTGTGTTCCTTCTACTGTGTTTTCTGTCTTAGCTAATGGCAACAGCATCCAGCTAGCTATTTAAGAGCTTCAACATTCATTTTCTCAAACATAATTAATCATGGGGCTGGGTGTGGTGGCTCACACCTGTAATCCCTGCACTTTGGGAGGCTGAGGGGGGCAGATCACCTGAGGTCAGGAGTTCGAGACCCTGACCAACGTGGAGAAACCCCGTTTCTAATAAAAACGTAAAAAAAATTAGGCGGACGTGGGGGTGCACACCTGTAATCCCAGCTACTCGGGAGGCTGAGGCAGGAGAATCGCTTGAATCCAGCAGAGGTTGCAGTGAGCCAAGATTGCACCATTGCATTCCAGCCTGGGCAACAAGGGCGAAACTCCGTATTAAAAAAAAAAAGTCAATCATGGAGTTCACTCTACTTCCAATATATTCCAAGTCCATCTATATCTCACCATCCTCATCAGTGATTCCTTAGGTTGGCCACGGTTTCCTCCCATGTAGATCATCCCAGCAGCTACCTAACATGATCTCCCCTCTAGTCATGGCTCTGCTCTGATCCATTCTCTAAATTCCAGCCACAGTAATGTCATTAGAGCCCAAATGTAGTGCACCTAATTTTTTGTTATTACATTGATCCTAGGATCCAGGGTTAATCCTTCAAGTAGTTTGAAAATGTGACATGATATGGACCTTGCTGACATCACCGTAGGGGCCAAGGAGAACGTTCTTTGCTCATAGTCTGGGTGGGGTCACAGAGCAAGTCCTTTCTGTTTCGATTCTTCTTGGCCTCTCTGTGCAGGTGTAGGGCAGGACCTTCCAGGTGTGGGGCAGGACCCTTCTTGGAATGGGGCTCTTTTCAAGGTAGATCAGATAATTTTTTTATGAGGGGTTTTTATGCAGATCAGGAGGAAGGCAAATACGAGTAATATGTTTAGGTTTTATAACTGGCCTTGGGGAAAGGAAATTCTGGTTTCTAAGATACACCCTGTAGATGGGTCTGAGTTTCTGTGGCTAGCCTTGGGAGGGAATGCAACAAGAAGACAGGAGGCAGGAGGTCAGAGAAAATGTTTGCTGCTGAAGCCTTCCAATTTTGGTACTGTTTTCTGAGCCTCAACATCATCCACCCCATTTTTCACAACCCCCAACTCCTCACACTCTACCTCCAACCAGGAACCTTTCTTCGCAGGGATGACTCCTGAGTACCCTCCACCTTCTACTTGAAACATCATTGCTTCTTACGGGGGGCTTTCACTGGCTCCCTTAATCCCGATCAAGCATCTTTCCCAAGTGCTCCCTCAGCACCTGTTCACCCCCATCATAACATTTATCGCACGAACTTACTATTGCCTGTGATTGTCCTTACTAGATGCTAAGACAGAGAAAAATCTCAGCGTAAAGTATTATCTCCCCAGTTCCAAGTGTAATGCATCCACCTTAGTGAGAAAGCCACAGATATTTGCTTGTAAAAGAAGAAAGAAAAGAAACAATGAAACTCTCATGGAGCAATGTTGGAACTGGTCATAAGGAAATTTTGCAAAAAGGTAGGAGCTAAGATTGCTGATGAGGGTGGTTTAAAGTTTAAAGGGCAGGAGAAGGCAGGCTTATTTATTATTCATGATATTTGTAGGCAGATATCAAAAATATCTTTCCTGAGCTTGAAGTTATAGGTAGAATTAATTACATTCTAGCCTTCATAATAAAAACATGCTTATTAGTGACCAAAAAAATGGTATCTGTTTTTTATTTTTCTTTTTTGATTTTGAGATGAAGTCTTGCTCTGTCACCCAGGCTGGAGTGCAGTGGCATGATTTCGGCTCACTGCAACCTCTGTCTCTCAAGTTCAAGCGATTCTCCTGCTTCAGCCTCCTGAGTAGCTGGGATTACAGGTGTGTGCCACCATGCCCTGCTAATTTTTGTATTTTTAGTAGAGACTGGGTTTCACCTTGTCAGTCAGGCTGGTCTTATACTCCTGATCTCATGTTCTGCCTGCCTCCCAACATGCTGGGATTACAGGCATAAGCCATCGCACACAGCCTTATCTGTTTACATTGGTATATGACAATTAAGTAGTACATGTGACAGGCTGTGAATTAGTCTGCAGTCACTCATGCCTCAGGTGTTTTCCACAAATGTGATCATAGAAAACCATCTTGATGGTAGACAGGATTCTGAACCCAGCCTATAAAATATTAAATTCAAGTTTCCTTATAAAAATCATTTTCCTAGATGTTATTTCCCTTCTAAATACTTTAAAAGTAGAACATCAAAAATAAAGGAATTTGAACTTTCTTTTTTATTTAACTTCTGAACTTTTTTGAAAATCAGTCTTGGAATCCAACAACAGTTCCCCTTCCTCCGCTGGGTAGCAGGTGGCAGGCGCTGGGATGGAGCAGGCTGAGGGCCTTTCCCTGTGTCTAGGTGGTTGCCGGTCTCACTACCCCACCACAGTTTTCTGCCACCTTGAAGAAAGGAAGTGCTTCATACAATGGCTGTTAGCCTAGTGGATATTTAGACATTTTCTCTCCTGGGAGAGATGATCCTTCAGTTTTTGGAATATTATACACAACATCTTGGTAAGGTGGGTAGGTGTTTCTGAGTCAGAGACTTCCTGGAAAGAAACAAAGAAAGAGAGAGACAGAGAGACAGAGAGACAGAGAGAGAGAGAGAGAGAGAGATCACATGTAAGCGGATGAGAAACAAGCAGAAAGAGAGGGATACCTTGTGAGAATTGTCCTTGGCAAAATAATTTATACCTTCAAAGATCCACTTCCTGATGTGACATAAATAAGAACAATGCATTTATCAAGTCAGCTTTTTTTTTTTTCTTACAATTAGGTAAATTTCTAAAACCAGCATGTGTGTTTCTGCCAAATGCTTGGGAATCTTTGCTTCAGGGCATAAGGAAGATGGGGTGTGTGAATATCAGTGTGTTAAGATTTACCTGGGTCCATTTTGCTTCCTGATTAACTTTGTGACCAGATGACATTATTTTCTACAAGTATCGTGGAAATCATTGTCCTTTCTTGCATTTAGAATTACTTTTGTGAAACTTTTACTATGTTAGACCAAAGTACTAGTTTTAGACTTTAACTCAGCTGAATTTACTGGGCAGTATCCCCTTATGCACGTATCATACCCTTACATGGAGGTTGGGGCAAAGGGTTTGTCACGTCTTTCTTTCCTACAACTTCCATTCAAGTTAGCTATGAAAGCACATTAAGCCGCTGAATACCGGATGTGGCAGATTCTTATGGCTTTTTGAATAGATTTGCCATTTTGGGGGGGCTGCTGAGTCAGGAAATTGACATTCTACTGTTGTGCTTTTAAAAGTATTTGCTGTGACTTCAATATTTTTTCTCTGACAGTTGAAGCAGAAAGGTGGATTAGCTTTCTTGATTCCAATTATCTTCCCTGTAGTATATTGCTGATATGCTCCCGTGTCAGATAAGTTATGTGAAGTAGAAGAAAATGTCACCTGGTAAATGTGACACTGTTTGAGGGAGAGCTTGAAAGGTAATTTTTGTCATTGATGGGTCTCCAAGAACTTTTTAAAAAGACAGGTGGAATTCTTTTGAAATATTTGAACTGGGTATTTTTTTTTCTGCCAAATTTGCTGAAAGATTACCATGCAAATGTCAAATTTTGTTTTTAGAAAAGATATAAATTGAGATAGAGTAGAGTTCTACTTGATTTCATTCTACATGTCAGAAAAAGGAAAATCTGAAGGAAAAATATTTAAAAGCAGCCAAGATGGTTACAGTTTGGACATATGGTAATGGAAACGATGCCTGTGAACTAAAGCTGACCCTTGTCTGCAAGGCTTGAGGCTGTCAACTATTTCACTGACCTGTACTGATTACAACCTTGCCTAGCAGATGACTCACAAGGGCATGGCAGAATTGGTCATCGCTCTCTGGTTCTAAGATGCCCACATATTCTTAAACCTTTTCCCCTCTATGCCCTAACCACATATTTGCTGTATCTTATGTATAATGTCACTAAGCAACAAACAGGATTGTAAGGTTGTCGCCTTTGCTTCACTGCCCCCTTCTGCCTCGTATGTGTAAGAGGAATGTATAATGTTGTGCCTCGTGTAACCCTCTTGGGGACACATTGTCACCTTGTCCTGACTCTGTGTTCCCCGGGCTATCATCCTCAAATTTGGCTCAGAATAAAGCTCACTTTAAATTTCTTTAAGTTATAGTGCTTGTTATTTAACCTTTCAGTCAACACATTTGAGAGTTAAATTGAAAGGTGTTCTTTGTGGCACTTGAATCTTCCCTGATTTTTTTTCAGATTACCAAGCAGCAGGTTCTATCACAGAAAGACCAGGCTCTCATGGCTACAGGCAGAGAAAGATTTGAGACAATGATTGTATCATCACTGGTGATCCATGTCTATGTGCTTCTGTGCTTTCAGATTTGGTTTTTGTATTTCTGAAAAGCTTTTGCAAAAATTATAATGGAGGAAATGATGACAGTGAAAGAAATCAGACCTAACCAACTCTGTCTTGCTTCTAACCTTTAAGCTGTCCTTGTTCATTCCTGGGCATAGGCCAAACTAACTTTGGGAAGGAATTCAGTTCATGATTTGATTCTGAAATGAAATTGATAATAGCCCTTTCTGGAAAAAGAAGAAAAAAAAAAACCCTTCTTGCCTGAGGACCGGTCTGCCTTTGCAGGACTAAGAGATGAGCTACAAGAGTAGAAGTTACAGTTTAGGGGTCATGCAGCCTCCTGCTCCAAAATACTGAACCTCCCCAAATTGCTCCTGGGGATAACATCATTACTGTAAAACCTAAGATCAGTGCTTGAGATATTTTGCAGACCCTGTCCTCATTGGAGCAGCTGACACCACCCAGAGGAGCAATCTGGCTCAGTGGGTTCTGCCATCCTACCCAGGTACAGAAAACAGCAAGAAAAACTCGCTTTGACCCCCTCTGATTCCATCTCCGACCTGACCAATCAGCACTCCCCACTTCCCAAGCCTCTACCCGCCGAATCATCTTTAAAAACTCTGATCCTCTAATGCTCTGGGAGACCAATTTGAGTAATAATAAACAGGTCTCCCTCATAGCTGGCTCTGAATGAATTACTCTTTCCCCACCGCCATTCTCCTGCCTTGATAAATCGGCTTTGCCAGGCAGTGGGCAAGGTGGTGAACCTGTTGGGTGGTTACATTTCAAGGTGGTGAAAAAAGGCTTATCTGTGTACACATTCAAAGCATTTTGATTATATAGAACTGCTAGACGCTGGGCACGGTGGCATGTGCCTGTAGTCCCAGCTACTCTGGAGGCCGAGGCTGGAGGATCACTTGAACCCAGGAGTTCTGGGCTGTAGTGCACTATGCCGATCGGGTGTCTGCACTGAGTTCGGCATCAATATGGTGACTTCCTGGAAGTGGGGACCACCAGGTTGCCTAAGGAAGGGTGAACCGGCCCAGGTCAGAATCGGAGCCCTGCTGATCAGTAGTGGGATAGGGCCTGTGAATAGCCACTGCACTCCAGCCTGGGCAACATAGCAAGACTCTGTCTCTAAAAAAAAGAACTGCTAGACGCCCCTGACTATCTGGTGAAGTTTAGTTATTTTTTTTTTCATTTCCATATATGTTTTATAATAGCTTAATGTTATTTTTTAAATGTTCAATTTTCCCATTTTTCCTGATGAATCACCTTTATCTTCTTTCCACAATGAAATAATTTAAATCTCAGCGAAAATGCTATCCCTATTTTTAAGGTAAGGCTACAACCCTCAGAATTTCGTGAGTCAGATGAAGGAACTGCTTACGGAGGTAAGATTACAAAGGAACCTAGGTGATTCTTTATACTGAGTAGGCAGAAATTGACAGCTGGGTGTGAAATTTGAGCTATTTGCCTTCTAGATTAAATCACTGCTTTCATGTAATATTAAGGTATCATTATGGGCTCACGCATAAAACAAGGATTTTTCGAACCGGGGACCTTTTGCTTGTGAGGCAAACGTGATAACCACTACACTACGGAAACCATCATTCTCAGCAAACTGACAGAAGAGCAGAAGATCAAACACCGCATGTTCTCACTGGTAGGCGGGTGTTGAACAATGAGAACACATGGACACAGGGAGGGGAGCACTACACACTGGGGTCAGTTGGGGGGAAATAGGGGAGGGACGATGGGTGTGGGGAGCTGGGGAGAGATAGCAAGGGGAGAAATGCCAGATGTAGGTGATGGGGAGGAAGGCAGCAAATCACACTGCCACGTGTGTACCTATGCAACAATTTTGCATGTTCTTCACATGTACCCCAAAACCTAAAATGCAATAAAATAAATAAATGGAAAAAAAAAAAAACAAGGATTTTTTTGGTTAAGCTATGGGCTTTCTTAATTTTTCACAAATTGAAACTAAAGACACTGTCTCTGAAATTCTATAATGAATCATGACTTCTACCAGATAAGACTGCAGAGTACTTAATCTATGTATCTTACTCAGATAGAAGTTCTGAATCATTTTCAACACTCTGTTAAATATATATATATATTTTTAATTAATTAATGTATTTATTTTTGAGATGGAGTCTCGCTCTGTTGCCCAGGCTGGAGTGCAGTGGCATGATCTCAGCTCACTGCAACCTCCACCTTCTGGATTCAAGTGATTCTCCTGCCTCAGCCTCCTGAGGACCTGGGATTACAGATGCGTGCCACCATGCCCACCTAATTTTTGTATTTTTAGTAGACACAATATTTCACTATGTTGGCCAGGCTAGCCTCAAACTCCTGACATTGAGTGATCCACCTGCTTCAGCCTTCCAAAGTGCTGGGATTACAGGCTTGGGCCACTGCACCCGGCCTTTTATTATTGACAGAAAAAGTCTTGCAAATATAGATATCAGCCCCTAAATCTCATCTAGCTGATTACTAGTGTTTTGATGGAAATGCCACATTCTCAGTTAGGAAGCCTAAACATGTAGCAGGAAAAACCTGAGTCTGATATAGGAATAATGGAGATACTAGAGAAGTCCAAAGAGAAGGTAGGGACAGGAGCAGGAAATAAACTTCCCAGAAGCACCTTCATGGCTTTAGAGGAAAGTGAAATCAGGGATGGCTTCGCTGTAATGCTGATCAACAATAAAATGCAGTATCCTACAAAAAAAAAAAAAAAAAAAAAAAAAAAAAAAAAAAAAAAAGGATTTCTGTCTTTCCATCTTCTTGATATTTATTTGGTCTATAACAATTAAATAGACATGAATCAGCTCTGCAGGTCTTCATCTTTCTTCACTTTAATACTTGAGCATTTCCAGAATAAAAGCCTCCCCTAATCATTCTCAAGATATTTTCCTATTTGCAATGCAATCTCCTCAGTTGAAGGAACAAGCAACAGCCTTTCCTGGAAGCATGTGGAGAGTATTTAAGAATCTTACTGCTTTAAGTTTAGTGAACAGAAAAGCGTAACCTTATTGGTTGAGTAGGAAGATAAAAACACAGCAAGAAAGCCATGGTACTTCCTGTGATGTTAGAAACATACATGAAAAGAAATAATGTAGATCAATAGGGAAATGAAGAAAGATTTGCCAACACTAAGTCACCCTTCCCTCCCTCCCTCCTTCCTTCCTTCCTTCCCTCTCTCTCTCTCTTTTTCTCTTTCTTGACAGAGTCTCCCACTATCGCCTGGGCTGGAATGCAATGGTGCATCCACCTCCCAGGTTCACGCGATTCTCCCAAGTAGCCTCTGCCTCCCAAGTAGCTGGGTTTACAGGTGCAAACCACCACACCCGGCTAATTATTATTATTATTATTAGTTTGTATTTTTAGTAGAAACGGGGTTTCACTATGTTGGCCAGGTTGGTCTTGAACTCCTGACCTCGTGATCCGCCCACCTCAGCCTGCCAAAGTGCTGGGATTACAGGCATGAGCCACCGCACCTCACCCTAAGTCACTTTTTCTGTATGTTAACAGGTATTCTCCCTAAATACAGCCTGCTATGTCCTTCACAAACACACTGCAGGCTCTGAGTAACCAGATTTGATCTGCCAGATGAATTGAGAAAGCCCTAGGGATGCAGAAGGAAACAGACAGTGATCTACAGGGAGATGGATTACACCTCCAACTTGCCAATGTGAGGCCCTTTCCTAGGTCAAATCCTGCACTAACAGCAGTTGCTAGCTCATTGATTTTTCCTTCAGGAAATCTGCTTCTGCAGAAAATGTGAAATGAGCAGAATTTTAGGAGCAGGAGAGGGAGAAGGGTGAATATAAGTATGGCTTGTGTTAGAAATAATACTAGAAAAAAACACATACATTTTTTGGGGGGTTGATGTGAGAGAAATATTGCATTTTTCCAAAAGATATTTATTAGAAGTCTTCCTAGGTTCAGAAAGGCAGACTAATCTGAAACTCGATGTGACCTAAATCATCTGGGATTGATGTGACTCAGATTTTACAGAACTTAGCCCAATTACCAAATAGTTTTGTTTATTATCTGAAATTGCCCTTATAAAATTAGTACTTGCTTTTAAAATGTGGGAATCAGCAGGTGTGCATTCTCTCTGCACCTCCATCATTATTTTCTGTGTATTTATCAGCGTGAAATATAGATCATCTATGTTAGGGAAATGAAAAAAGCATTTACAACCATGTTATGCATATATACACATATATATATATTTATATACATATGCATAACATGGTTGTAAACAAACACTCCCCACAAATTGCTGGAGGCTGTGTGATGTATCGGGAGGGACTGCAGGGAAGCTGGTCTGTGGACTGGATGAACAGCTGAAAAATCCAGCAGTTGCCAGGAATGATTCTGTCTGTACTCAGAAAAGCACTCTGTGATGGTTTGGATGTTAGTGCCTTCCAAATCTCATGCTAAAATGGAATTTAGAAAAAAGAAAAAAAAAAATGGAATCACCAGTGTGGGAGGTGGGAGGTGGGAGGTGGTGAATCGTGGGGACAGATCCCTCATGAATGACTTGGGCCATCACCTTAGTGATGTCTGTGCTCTCCCTCTGAGTTCACCCAAGGTCTAGTTGTTTCAAAGAGTGTGGCATCTCCCTCCTGGCTCTCTTGGTGATACTAAAGCTGTTTATACCCTGGTGCAAATGACTCTCACTCTTATCCTAGGATTTGGTATTGGTGAGGGCAAGGATAAAAGTAGAAAAACACTGTGTTAGCCGGGTGCAGTGGCTCACGCCTGTAATCCCAGCACTTTGGGAGGCCAAAGCAGGCGAACCACAAGGTCAGGAGTTCCAGACCAGCCTGGCCAATATGGAGAAACCCTGTCTCTACTAAAAATACAAAAATTAGCAGGGTGTGGTTGTGGGTACCTGTAGTCCCATAGTCCCAGCTTTTTGGGAGGCTGAGGCAGGAGAATCGCTTGAACCTGGGAGGCAGAGGTTGCAGTGAGCTGAGAGTGTGCCACTGTACTCCAGCCTGGGAGACAGAGCGAAACTCTGACTTAAAAGAAAGAAAGAAAAAACACTGTGTTTGTGGCAAGGAGTGGGAAGAAACTCATGTAGAACAGGGAGACTGTGTGTCCAAAACATGTATATTCTTGGTCGTCTCCATACCGCTGGGGCAGAAACATTTCTCTAAAAATAGGGTGTTGACATAGAAAACTATTTTTTTTTTTTTTTTTTGAGACGGAGTTTCACTCATGTTACCCAGGCTGGAGTGCAATGGCGCGATCTCGGCTCACCGCAACCTCCGCCTCCTGGGTTCAGGCAATTCTCCTGCCTCAGCCTCCTGAGTAGCTGGGATTACAGGCACGTGCCACCATGCCCAGCTAATTTTTTGTATTTTTAGTAGAGACGGGGTTTCACCATGTTGACCAGGATGGTCTCGATCTCCTGACCTCATGATCCACCCGCCTTGGCCTCCCAAAGTGCTGGGATTACAGGCTTGAGCCACCGCGCCCGGCCAGAAAACTATTAATGTCTCTGGTAGATCATTCTGTTTACTCAGAAGATTTAATGGACTTTCTTGAACAAATAGCATTTATTCTGTGAGAACTATTAGAAATATGATAAGACATTCTTCTTGTCCTCTAGGGGCTTATAATCAAGGGGAAGGGTGAGCAGTTTAGAGAAAACTAATGTTGGGAATGAATTTTGTGGGTTTGTTACATTTCTTCATGTCTTACCAACAGAGGTGCAGAGGTGCACACTACCTTTGTTTTGGGCTGTCTTTCCAAGGATGTTTGTTTGGTGAACAGACTTGAAAGACAGCGAAGGGAGCTGCCTCTGGACCAAAGGACAGGTTTGTTTGTGGTCCAGAATAATAAATTAATGTCTCTGGGCAAAATTTCATCAGGTTTACTGGTCATTAGAAAGGATTTGGGTTCCCTAAGTTCAGGGTTCCTCTCCAAAGGGCAACCCACTGCACATACAGGGAACTGGAGTTTAGAGAACTTGGATAAATGCTGATATGCCAGCTACTGCTGTATCTTCGTGTAACAAAGTCCTTTGTCTCTGACCCAGGAGTTTCATGTCTTCTGCCAGCATTCATGAATCTGATAGGCAAACATATTAGCTTACTTTTAGATAAAATTTCAGATGCTCCACAATTCTTGACAACCAACATGCTGCCCATTTTTTTTTATTTCAAACACAGTAGATAACTAATGATAAAATAAAGTTGACAATAGGCCATTAATAGAAGTATATACAAATGATCATGAAAGTATATCTGAGGACAGATAATTTTAATTGGAGAACATATGGGAAGACCTAGAAAGCAGAATTTGAATGGGGCCTTGAAGGAAGGGTGGGACTTGAACAGTTAGAATATCAGGGAATGTCATTACTAGTAGTGGGAACAGTTTGAGTAAGTCTAAGGACATGTTAGGCAAGCAGAGACTGGTTATACTGGTGGGTAGTAGGGTCAGGAGAAAAGAAGATGGAGCAACAAGCCTTGAAACAGGGAGAGCATCCAACTTTTTAGAGGGACTATGTAATGATGTTTTTGCTTTTTGTCTTCCTTAGAATCGTGGAAGTTGTGTTTTTTGTTTTGTTTTGTTTGTTTGTTTGTTTTTGAGACTGAGTCTCACTCGGTTGCCAGGCTAGAGTGCCATGGCGCGATCTCGGCTCACCGAAACCTCTGCCTCCTGGGTTCAAGTGATTCTCCTGCAGCCTCCCGAACAGCTGGGATTACAGGCATGTGCCACCACACCCAGCTAATTTTTGTATTTTTAGTGGAGACAGGGTTTCACCATGTTGACCAGGATGATCCCCATCTCTTGACCTTGTGATCTGCCAGCCTCGGCCTCCCAAAGTCCTGGGATTACAGGTGTAAGCCACTGTGCCTGGCCAGTTTTTTTTTTTTTTTTGTTTTGTTTTGTTTTGTTTTTACAAGAAAGTTTTGCAATCTAAGTACTTTGTATTGAAGAAATTGCTTTAGTGCTAGAAAAAAATAACAAATAATTTCTGCCTTTTAAAACTGACAGTTGTCATTGTCTTAAAGTTTCTGGACAAAGGTGGGTTTTTTTTTTTTTAATTGCTTTAAGAAGGAGGAAGAATACACACTAACACTAGAGATTCACTGTTCAATGCCAACTTGCATGCAAGGTAGGTGGCGTGGTGGTATCACCAGGACAATGAGAATCCAGAGCATTTTCTCTTTGTCCAATGTAATCTGTGGCTCTAGAAAATGAAAAATACCTGTCTTGGCAAAGAAGCACAACTTCCCTTTCTGAGCAGCTGCTCAGACAACTAAGACTTATTCAAGGGGCATCCCAATAACTTTGAACAGCAAGTCTTTAGTTTCTTCCTTGCACAGAAAAACAAAGCCAGCTAAATATGCACATAATTTCCAGAAATACAGTCTGATGAATGTAGCCTTCATTTCTTGAAAGACCTTAGTAAATGTCAGTGATCTAAAAAGCACACTCCAATGCCACATCAAGGGCCATGCTCACTAGAAATGGCTCATTTACAATTTGAGGAAAAGAGTCAGAAATGAAATGTAGGAATATAGCTTTTAAGACCTCTTAGCAGTTGATTCTTGATAGGATTGATGTTTAAAAGTTGTAGCATTAATGATATTTACAATAACAAAATATGAAAGCATCAAGGTCACTTCCCAAATGTTCTTTCACTATGTTGCTTTCCAGAAGGGTAAATATGACAGAGTGTCTAGAAGCTGCCTAACAGTGGTTTTATCATAAATTCTGAATGATAAATGACTTTCAGACAGTCCTAAGCATCCCACAATGGGCTCTAATAATACTGAGGGAAAATTTTATGATGAATGCAAATCACCCCTAAAGCCCATAATACATCATGCTGAGTAATATCACAATAAGAATGGGAAAGAAAATGAAACTTTAAATAGGCATATGCTTTTATGTACTTTCACTTGAATTTATATTCTTTCCACCCACTCCCTCAATCTAACAATAAATATTACTCTGGAAAATAAGAAAACAAACATTTCTTGGAAAATTTGATATGTTAAAAAAAACACAAAATGTGTATTATTTAATCTTACAATTTTTCTTATTGGTTAAATCGAGCATAATGATAATGCTTTACACATGCTCCCTTTTGAAAAGATTTTTACATGTATTCTCATTTGAACTTTATAATAACCCTAAGCAATAGACATTCCCATTTTATAGACAAAGGAATTAGTACATGTAAATGACAGTTTGGCTAGCTCACAGGTTAATGAATGATAAAACCAGCAGTAGGAACTTCAGTCTCTTGGAAATTGAAATTAGTCTTAACCAACTACCTAAGGTCAACATAAATTAATTTGGGGACCACTATTATAGTAAATATTTCTGTGTAAAAAATGATCCCCTAACTTGGAGGTGTTTTGTTTGATGTTCCTCATGACTTTGTGGCTCAGGAGTCTGAGAATAGCTTGGTGAGGCAGGTCACACTGGGGGCCCATCATGCAGAGGCAGTCCAGGTGTCAGCTAGGGGTGCAGTCACCTGGGGCCCAGCTGGGCTGGGTGTTCCAGAGGGTCACTCACAGGGCTTTGTCAGAGTCTGGCTGTTGGCTGGGAGCTCAACTGGGGTTCTCTCTAGAGGCCTGAAAGAGACCTGTCCAATACGGTGTCTCAGAGTAATAGGAGTTCTTACACAATATCCAACCTCCCTTGAAGAGAGCATCTCAAAAGAATTGGGACAAAGGGCACAACCTTTTATAATCCAACATGTGAAGCCACATGCTGTTTCTTCCACTGCACACCATTCGTTAAAGCAGTCCCAAGGGTTTGTTTTTTTGTTTTGGTCAGGAGTGTTAAATAATTTGTGGCTTTTATTTCTTAACTATCACTATCTCTAAAGTCATTTTCCCCTCTACTTTCATTTGAGCCCAATATAATATTTATTAATATATCTGACCTGAGTTTATGATAAATTTCCTAATAAAACTCAAACACCAAACCCAATCCATTCCTTTGGAGGTAAGATAAACTCTATGGGATTCCATCAAGAAGAAATTCTATCTCTTAAGAAATCTGCCTGATTTGCCTTTATGTTCAAAATGAGACAATTTTGATTAAGAAACTGCCATTCTACCATTAGTTAAGTCCATATAGAATAACAACAGAAAAGGCTGGGCACAGGGGCTCACGCCTGTAATCCCAGCACTTTGGGAGGCTGAGAGGAGTGGATCACGCAGTCAGGAGTTCAAGGCCAACCTGGCCAAGATGGTAAAACTCTGTCTCTACTAAAAGAACAAAAAATTGCCGAGCATGGTGGTGGGCACCTGTAATCCCAGCTACTCGGAAGGCTGAGGCAGGAGAACCGCTTGAAACCAGAAGACGGAGGTTGCAGTGAGTGCTGAGATCCCACCATCACAATGCACTCCAACCTGGGCAACAAGAGCGAAACTCTGCCTCTAAAAAAAAATAAAAATAAAAATAAAAAATAAAAGCAGAAGGAAAGTGGTGATTCCAAAGAGAAGAGAAAATAGAATCACCTTGCTACCTTGCTTCTCAAGTAAGTGAGCTCAATGCTTTCTTTGCAAACTTTACTTTCTGTGCAAATGACAAGAAAGATAAAGGAGTAAACTTCAGTGAAGTTTATAAAATCGTTATTTTTTTCACTTAACGGCAGTTTTGTACCTTTTTTTAAAGCTGAGTGGAAAGAGAGTAGATCACCTCGTTGGACTGAAAACATTCCCTCTAGCTAATGGCACTATGCAGTGAATTATAATATTGTCTTCTCAGTATGCTCTGTGGCGAGAATGGTGTGCACAGACACATCACTCTTTGTATCAATTATTTTTTAAATTCAGGTGAGCTGCTTATCAATGATAGAAGGGAAAAAGTATATTTAAATGCAAGCTATTTAACCTGGTCTTATGCAATAGCTTACATTTTTGTTTTATGTTAAAGTTTTTGAAGTGTTTTACCAGATCTGATTCTTTTGATCCTAACAACCACCTTGGTAGGTAGATAGAATCACTACTTGTAATTCATATTTTGCTGATAACTAAAGAGGCTTGTAAAGGCTGAATGGCTTGCCCACAAAGCTCCTAAAAGTAGCCAGAAGGAGAACTAGAATCAAGACCTGGTTCATCCAGTGCTTTCTCTATTTTATATTTTTTGAGAAATCTGGCTCTGTTGTCCAGGCTGGAGCGCAGTGACACGATCTTGGCTCACTGCAACCTTTGCCTCCTGGGTTCAAGCAATTCTCACACCTCAGCCTCTTAGTAGCTGGGATTACAGGCGTGTGCCATCATGGCCAGATAAATTTTTGGATTTTTAGTAGAGATGGAGTTTCACCATGTTGCCCAGGCAGGTCTTGAACTCCTGACCTCAAGTGATCCACCCCCTTCGGCCTCCCAAAGTGCTGGGATTACAGGAGTGAGCCACCGAGCCCGGCCTCGTGCGTCTTCTACCAATCTGCAAATGGAGGAAGAGCAACAGGACAGTACAAAAGCGGAATCTTGTAGGTTCAGGTATTTGGCCAGAATAGGCCTGAGCCAATTTAAAAATCCAGGTCATCAAACACTGCATGTTCTCACTCATAAGTAGGTGTTAAACAATGAGAACACAGGGACACAGGGAGGGGAGCATCACACACCGGGGCTTGTTGGGGGTCGGGTGGCTAGGAGAGGGATAGCAGGGGGTGGAGGGGACAGGGGACAGATAGCAATAGTAGAAAAACCTAACGTAGATGACGGGGTGATGGATGCAGCAAACCACCATGGCACATGTATACCTGTGTAACAAACTTGTACGCTCTGCACCTGTACCCCAGAACTTAAAGTATAATAATAAGAAGAAAATCCAGGTTATTAGGAGAACCCAAGGTATTTCGGGAAAGGAAATAAGTGGCAGAAAAAAAAGTGGAGGGGAAAATGCATTAGTTCAGGATTTGAATAGCATGCAAATAACAGTGATACACTTTAAAATATCCCATTAGCCTTCATTTCTGTAGCATACAATGACCAGAGTGGACCACTCTTATTTTTCCTCTAGAATTCTCTGGAACTAATTAATTAATAGATATCTCTGCCAGTTCTTCTCAAGTTTAGCAGGTTATTTGAAGCACTAATCTTCATAGGCTTTGGGAAAGAAAAGAAACAGTCTGCAAGACATAATTGCAAATATGTGAAATTATGCAAGTGAAAGGTAATATATGAACATGAAATAGTTGAGCTAGGACTATCAGGAGACACTCTGCTTTTTTTTTTAAGTTGTTAACATTTGTATTTTCGGTTTTAAAATAAACTTGACTGATTCCTCAGAGCCTAGCTTTGAGTAAAATGATGATATGGAGAACATGGAGATAGTGAAGATGTAACATACCTGCACTGCTTCTTAGAGGATTGTGGATTTTGCTCTACTTTTTGTTTTGTGATCATTTACAAGCTAGTGGTGAAAGGAGATTTTACGTGGCTCTAAAGTTGATTCCTGTTGAATATTATAAGTTTGAATCCGCAAACCCCCATTTACTAAGAAATGTGTTTGCTTGAAGACAAATTAGTCTCTGAGCCCCATTCTAACTGGGGGATTCAATCTCCGTCATTATGAGTGCCCTTCTAGTTCAGGATCCTCAGTGTTCCTTGGGCATGGTGAGGCTCATCCAGAGCAGACTGGATGGGGACACTCCTCCTATGACCAGCCCACCTGTACGTCTCACCTGTGTCCATGTTCTGACCCACGTTGTCCCTGAGGTTCAGCTTTGGTGCTACTGTGGCCCTCACTGCCTGGGACAAAGCTGAGAGCCCTCCAACTAGAGTCCAGTCCACCCGAGCTCAGCCTGCAGTGGGTTCGTTCTAGAGCACTGGGCTCAAAGGCGCTGGTCTCGCTGCCTTCTGCTCTAGTACAGATCCCTGGAGGAGCTCAGGATTCTTGAAAACAAAGGCAATGAGGAAGAGTTCACCACAAACCACACTTGCTCCCCGCCTTCCTTCTGCACAAAGCTTCCCTCATGCACAGGGGCACAGAGGCCTAGCTACGTGCTTGGTCAAGTCAGAGAGAAGAAAGAGGAGAGCAGAACTTCAGATCCATCTAGCTATCAGTGATGCTGCCAGAATAATTTTCGTCTTGTGGCCCTCTAGAAAAGCAGGTATGAGGTTGCCAAAAAGGCAAGATCTGACCATTTCTTTCCCAATATTCCCTTTCTTTGTTTTTACAGCTTTAAAACGGAAATGATCTCTGAAGGTTTTAAGCCTCAGCCATCCCCTGGTGTGAATATTCTACTCAGATGAACGTCCTTCTTAATTACCAAAGTAGAGATATTTGATTGGAGTGGGTGGAAGGAGGAGAGAAGGCATGGAGGTCAGGGCTAAAAGGGGCAGCCAAAAGGCACCGTGGGAGAGCGGGGAAGTGTGGGCTGGCAGAGGACAGTGAGGGCTGCAGACAGTGGCAGTATGGAAGGTGGTAAAACTTCGATTTTCCCAACTCACAGCCTCTGTCTTAATCCAGACCACCCTAGCCCAGCTTCATGTCTTCCTGCATCTTTCCTATAAGTGGGCCTCTGCAGAACTTCTCTGTTCCTCTGATCTTCTAACCTGTGACTGTCATCTATGGCAGCAGCACTGCAATACTGTTCTTTTATTTTATTTTTCTGTCTGTCTTTATTTATTTTTGAGATGGAGTCTCACTCTGTTGCCCGAGCTGGAGTGCAGTGGTGTGATCTTGGCTCCCCGCAACCTCCACATCCCAGGTTCAAGTGATTCTCCTGCCTCAGCCTGCTGAGTAGCTGGGACTATAGGCGTGTGTCACCACGTCCTGCTAATTTTTGTATTTTTAGTAGAGACAGGGTTTCACCATGTTGGCCAGGATGGTCTCCATCTCTTGACCTTGTGATCCTCCCGCCTCAGCCTCCCAAGTGTTGGGATTACAGGCGTAAGCCACCACGCCTGGCCCTGTTCTTTTAAATATTTATTTATTTATTTAGACATAGAGTCTCTCTCTGCTGTCCAGGCTGGAGAGGAGTGGCACAATCTGGGCTCACTGCAACTTCTGCCTGTCGGGTTCAAGCAATTCTCCTGCCTCAGCCTCCCAAGCAGCTGGGATTACAGGCAAGTGCCACCACGCCTGGCTCATTTTTTATATTTTTAGTAGAGACGGGGTTTCACCAGGCTGGTCTCAAACTCCTGACCTCATGATCCACCCACCTCAGACTCCCAAAGTGACCTCGCCTGGCCCATACTATTCTTATCTAGAGTACAAATGGCTTCTAGATTTTAGTGTTTCTCTTTTAGAGGTAAAGATGGTTGTAATGCCTGAATGTATACTCTGCGGTATCAATAGATTATAATGACCTGGAAAAAAAATACATACATATGTATATATATATATATATATATATATATATATATAGAGAGAGAGAGAGAGAGAGAGAGAGAGAGAGAGAGAGACAGAGACGGAGTCTTGTTCTGTCACCCAGGCTGAAGTGCAGTGGCATGATCTCCGCTCACTGCAACCTTTGTCTCCCAGGCTTAAGCAATTCTCCTGCCTCAGCCTCCCGAGTAGATGCGATTATAGGCATGCACTACCACACCTGGCTAATTTTTTGTATTTTTTTTTAGTAGAGATGGGATTTTGCCATATTGGCCTGGCTGGTCTTGAACTCCTGACCTCAGGTGATTCGCCCACCTCAACCTCCCAAAGTGCTGGGATTACAGGCATAAGCCACTGCCCTGGTCATTACCTGGAAAAGATTTGTGTGTTTTCTCAGCTTCTTAAATTACTTTGTTTGGGAATCGTTGCACAAGCATACACTACATTGTGCTACCTCCTCAACTACTTGAATTCCTTTTTTATGAGCTTTGCCTACCAACTCAGTCCTTTAAAGCAGCCCCCAGTTCAGTAAATGTCACTCTCATTTATCCAATGTTTCAAGCCTTAACCTGGAGTTTCTGCTTCCTCCTTCTTAACAGACTACGTGAAATTTCCAAGTTGTTTCACCTCTCTCTTCCCTTGAATTCATCTGTCTCCTCTGCCTTGGGTTCAGCAGAGGCCACCATCATTGCCTGTCTGTGTTGATTGTTGTGGTTGCCGTCTTTCCCCAATCTTGCTTCCTTCTAGTGCCTCTTCTTCACTGAGGGCAGATTTATCCTACTAAAATGTAAATTATATCAAGGCATTTTTCTTTTCCAACCTTTTCGTTGGCATCTCATGGCTCATAGGGTAAAGTCTTCCCTCCATTCAGTGTTTTCATAGCCCTCAATGGTGTCCTGATTGTTCTCTGACCATCCCTCTTACTGCTCTCTTGAAAGTCCTTGTAGCACTGTCATTTCTTCACCATCAGATTGTGGAGCCATGCCTGCCTTATCACTCACGGCATGTTCAGCATTAAGCTCACTGAACAGTGGAGGCTCACTCAATATTTGTAGAAACAGATGAATAAATGAGTTCACTATTTTTTTTTTTTTCTGACACAGAGTCTCGCTCTGACGCCCAGGCTGGAGTGCAATGGCGCAATATTGGCTCACTGCAACCTCTGCCTCCTAGGTTCAAGTGATTCTCCCGCCTCAGCCTCTAGTAGCTGGGATCACAGGCACGTGCCACCATGCCTGGCTAATTTTTGTATTTTTAGTGGAGATGGGTTTCTCCATGTTGGTCAGGCTGGTCTCAAACGCCTGACCGCCCGTCTCAGCCTCCCAAAGTGCTAGGATTACAGGCATGAGCCACCGCATCTGGCTCGAATTCACTTTAAAATACATTTCTGAGAGTCACATATTAAGCAATTAAAATAACAAAATCTAGTACTGTGCAAGTAGAACAGACTAGCTTGAACTATCCAAGTTGAATTTTGACATGAGTTATGAGTGTGGCATGCGTTGTGGGTTGACATGCGATATGAGTTATGAGTTTCGATATAAATTTAGAATGCTAACATTTGAACCAGATGATCTGGTTCAAATCTTGGCTCTGCCAATCCCTTAGAAGAGTTGTTTAACCTTTATGGTCTTTGGGTTCCTCATGTGGACAATGGCAATAATAAAATATTTACTTCATATGGTTATTGTTAGGGTAAAAGAAGTAAACATATTAAAATCTTTAGAATTGTACATAAGTTCAATGTAAGTGTTAACTATTATTAACATCCAAGTAAGACAGCTTGGAATGTTCAAAGATAGTGAGGGATATCCACAAGTTTTGAAAGCCCAACATGAATAAATGTTGCATGTATTTATACACAATATTTAAACTTTGTTCACTTAAGCTTAGAAGAATAAATGGAAAGAAACAGAAGTTTTAAAAGCAGCTATGGACTCATGCATGGTTTTTTGATAATCACAATAGTAGCACGCTTTGTAATGCCCCCATCAGTGTTGGTCAAGATGGTGGCGATAGACCTAGGTATATAATTATATTTGCTGCCTACATTTAAATTGACACAAAATAGTAAGACAGCAAGCAGGTTGCCACTAACCCTCCTTGCTCAATGAGGTCAGTATTTGATAGTGAGTGACAGGAAGGTATTTTAGAGAAAAGAAAGTGTTCCTAAGCAAATCTAGCCTTCCAGATAACAAACAGCCTGGAAGATAACTTTTTCTCTTAAAGCTAAGTCTATATCTAAAAACTGCTCTTGCTCCAGGAGCAAGAGAGTCATAGGTTTCCACAAAGGTCCTTGTTAGAAAGTCAATCACAGGAGGTGTGAACAAGAGAATTAGATCCTACGTTTTAACATTAGAAGAAGAAAAGGAAGCAAGGACTTTGTCCTAAAGTAATGTGGCAAAAGTAAAGTAGGGTACTGCTTTTGTTTTGAGTTGGAATAAAAAACACTAATGGAAATAATGAACTTATTGACATTTTGAAGCCCACTGGGTAGAACTTATTCTAATTTGCTGTTAATATACAAATCACAAAAACGTTACTCAATATACAAATAACACAGTAACATTGATCATGTTTTACAAGTGGATACTGAGTTATAGAATACAAACAATAAGCAAGTCTTGATCATATTTAGTTCTTCAGGAGGATGTTAGTATAATTTTTTTTCATTTCAATTTTACTCCAATTTCAAAATTTAGTATGAGAATGAAGGTGAAAAACAAAAAAAGATGTATTAAAATATTGAGAAACTGCTTCTTATGTCCTTAGAGTTATCTCTTCTCAAATTGCTTGGCTCTCCAAATCTAGGCAGGCACCAAGTGTATTTGCCTTTTTCCTTTGCGATCTGTCTCATATCTTATTGTTTGTGTTACTATAGTAGCTACATTAGTGTAAACCCTTATCATTGCCTCATGTCTGGATTATAGATGCTTCTTGACTTATAATGGGATTATGTCAGGATAAACCCACAGTAAGTCGAAAATGCTGTAAGTCTAAGATGATAATACCCTGATAAGCCCATGGGAGAGTCAAGCCATGTAAGTTGGGAACCATCTGTATTCCAAACGCTCCTATTTTCTCTCATTTCAATCCATAATAGCACACACTGCTCATGAACTAATCTTCATAAAACACATCTCTACTAAAACTCTTCAACAGTGTTCTACAGAATTAGATCTAGTTCCTTAAATGATTGGATCCCATTCCAACATCTTAGTTTCACATTAAAGATCCCACATCAATGGACCCTTCACTGTACAATCTGATGTCTCACTGTCCTCAAACTATAGGCTCCATAATTTCAGGTGAGTTTTCCTTTTATCATCTGCCTATATGTTAGGGAAGCCCCATCTTCACACTTTTGCTTCAGGAACCTCCCTTGCCTAGAACAACTAACTTACCATTCCAGAGCTTACATTTCCCTAAGGTCTCACTAGTATCCTTACTATTGTGTGAAGATTATCTGGAAAATTCTAGCTCATACCACTGTCTTCTTTTTCTGAATCTTGACCGCATTTCTGATAGCACATTATTATCAATGTTGAGTAATTCTTTCCACTGGCTTCCAGTTTTTTCATTAACTTTAGATCTATATTATAAAATTTGAATAAGCCTTTGAGAAAGGCTATATTTAGACACTGAAAATGAAAAGATGATTTGTTCAAGGCAGTCACAGTGGCTCATGCCTGTAATCCCAGCAGTCTGGAAGGCAGAGGTGGGTGGATCAGCTGAGGTCAGAAGTTCAAGACCAGCCTGCCCAACATGGTGAAACCCTGTCTCTACTAAAAAAAAAAAAAAAAGCTGGGCATGGTGGCACATGCCTCTGATCCCAGCTACTCAGGAGGCTGAGGCAGAAGAATCGCTTGCACCCAGGAGGCAGAGGTTATAGTGGGCTGAGATCGCCCCACTGCACTGCAGCCTGGGTGACAGAGCAAAATTCCGTCTCAAAAAAAAAAAAAAAAGATTAGTTCTAGAACAAACCGTCAAAATACCTCAGAGGAGTGGCTGGAGGGTAGATGGGAAACAAATTGAAAAGCACATTTTCAATTTGCTAACCAAATCCTCCCACCAACCAAATCCCTGCAGGGAACTCCTTGTGTCATGGCTTTGGGATCATTTTGTCTCTGAGAGGTCTTCCGCTCTCATGCCCATTTTCCCTTCTCTATTCTCAAGAGTTACAAAAGTTAATGAACAGTCTGTTTGCTCTGATAATAGTCAAGATAGTTAGGTGACATAACATACAATCAAGCTTTATGTCTGTTATGGTCTATGATCTCAGACTCAGGAACACAGAAACAGTTTTTGATTACAGAACTTTGTATGGTTATCTTAGAATAATATGGCTGGGCGTGGTGGTTCATCCCTGTAATCCCAGCACTTTGGGAGGCCGAGGCGGTTGGATCACCTGAGGCCAGGAGTTTGATACCAGCCTGGCCAACATGGTGAAACCCCATCTCTAGTAAAAATACAAAAAACTAGCCAGGCATGGTAGCGAGTGCCTGTAATCCCAGCTGCTTGGGAGGCTGAGGCAGGAGAATTGCTTGAATCCGGGAGGTGAAGGTTGCAATGAGCTGACATTACACCATTGTGCTCTAGCCTGGGCAACAGAGCAAGCCTCCATCTCAAAATAATAATAATAATAATAATAATAAATATATGGGATGCTTTTTTTTTAAACCTGAGATTGAGAGAATCAGACAGAAGCACATACAATAGTTACTCAGAATTTCAAGGGATATGGTGGTAGGGGAGACCTCTACGTGACAATTACAAGGAAGAAAACAGATTTTTTATATAACCTGCCTTCTAGCTAATTCTCCCACATTAATTAGACAGAAGAATTTTGAAATACAAATGTATATCACAGGAGAAATTACGGAAATACAAATGATTAGAACTAAACTAATGATGATTGAGGGATATGATTTCCTTGCTAGGTACAAACATATCAGAACACTACAGGAGAGATTCAGGGAACAGCTGCCATGTGATTAAGAGGGTATTAGTGGCATAGAGGAAGGTACTATAGCAGGGAGACAGTAATGCTCCATTTTGTTTCATAGACTAAAGAATTCAATCCAAGACTTATGAACAGTATTTCCTTAGACAGCATTTTAAAAAAGGTAACCAAAAGAAATGCAACCAATGCTTCAACATGTGGATGGCAAGAATATTCAGGGAATCTACATGCTCACTATGCAGTTAAGAATAATTACTAGAAACAGTTTAAGTTGACTATCCAATTATTGTCAACACAGACCAAAACACAGTGATGCATTTTCAAGGAATGCATGTGTTGTAGGTTGAATTTTATATTTTAAGATGATCACTTCTACTTTCTACTTAAGCTACAGAACAGAAAAGACTGTCTGGAAATGATTTTCTCCTCCAGGATAGCCTTTCAACTCAAACATTCTTAACTAACCTTCATCATGAGGCATTAACTAGGGTTAAAGTGAAAAGGTGGTGGATTTATCCAGTCAGTTCAAAGTTTGGCCCCCATAGCTTCATTCAAATGTGAGTATGTGAACAAAAGTTAAACCAGTTATCATAAATGATTATGAATAAAACATTAAAAAAACAGTCAAGGAGAACACATGGACACAGGGAAGGGAGCATCACACACTGGGGTCTGTTGGCAGGGGGATTGGGGAGGGACGGCGGGGGGACTAGGGGAGGGACAGCGGGGGGTAGGGAGGTTGGGGAGGGATAACATGGGGAGAAATGCCAGATATAGGTGACAGGGGATGGAGGCAGCAAACCACATTGCCATGTATGTGCCTATGCAACAATCCTGCATGATCTGCACATGTACCCCAGAACCTAAAGTGCAATAATATATATATGTGTGTGTGTATATATATCTATTTATCTATATCTATCTATCTATCTATCTATCTATCCACATATAGAAAGTCCACAGGAAAAGTCAAAAAAAAGGGAGGAGACATAGCATAGTGCATAGAAAAACAGATACCATCATGGCATAAAAATCTAACAATGTAAAGTATGGCTTTGTATTAGTCCATATAATTTTTTTCCACATTGTCAATGAAATATATTGCAGAGATTTGTGAAGGATAAATTATGTTAAGGTAGAAGGATTGTAGTGATAAGGAGAAATGCAAACATAACAATGTAGTAATTGCTTGTGGTGTAAGACTTCATCCATACTGTATTGGCGAAATCACTCCTCTGGGCTGGAATAGTTTAGGGAAGGATAAATGGCTATAGACTTGGATCTGAGCAGTGAACAGAAATCCTTGCTGGAAGTATCTGTGGGTTACGTCGTCATATAATAGGAATCAATGTCTTCTTAAAGAGGAAACACTTTTTAAAAATCCATCACTTGCTTACTCAACTTTAGAAAACAAACTATGACAAAATGCCAGTGTTGTAAAGCAGAGTCAATTATCAGCAGGAAATCTGTACGCTCTTTGAAAACACTCTGGAGCAAACTCAGGAAAAGCGTGTGCTATGAATCAAAAAGAAAGATCGTGTAGCTCCTTGCCTTTGCCACCCTCCACTCCTTTCTTCTGCCCACCTTTCTGCCTTCCTCTACCTCTTTTGTTACTTCCGCCCATCACTACCCCCTCCAAATTCCTACACAGACAGAATCACAAATAACACAGTTAACTGGCAAGTAATATAGGCTGGTATTATCAAAAACATATCTTTCAAAGATGGTAAGTTTTTCCAAATAAAAACAAGACAAAGAAAACCCGCATATATTGTGGCAGGTTAGGAACAATCTAGAAATTTAGAAAGCCAGAGGTAACTGAAGACATATGACTGCTATCCAATCTCTCAAACTGAACTGTTGGCGTTCTTTTATTTTTCTCTCCTTCATTTCCCGTATCTCTCTTTGCAACCGAATTGCCCCAAATCTAGATTGTAAAGACCGCAACTTCTGGAGCATCTCCCATAAGCCAAAATAAATGTATTTTCTTTGACACTTGAAGCAACAAGTAAGATAGATATTACAACCTTCATCTTGAAAATGAAAGCACTAAGGCTCAGAAGACCTTCCGTGATTTGCCCAGGGCCATTGAGCTGGCAAGCGGAAAGCAGTGGATCTTAACCCCTATTTGTCTGCATTTCTTTCATCACAGCCTATGGTTCCCCCCAGCGAAACTCACTGCCTCTCGCCCATGTTATTGCAAGAGGTTTCCTGCTTTCAGCCGAATATTTTTCTTCCAAACCATCTTTCACAGTAATCACAATATAATTTGCCCAATCAGCGCTTTCCTATCTGAAATAACTTGGGATATCTATTTGATCTGTACTTTCTGAAGAATACAGTAGATTCTGAAGAATACGGTAGATGGGAAAAGGATCCTAAGGAGTGCAATTACAGAAATAAAGAGAAAGCAGAGACAGTGAATGACAATAGACTAACTGAATTAGGACTTTGGAAAGTTAAAGTGGAGAAGAGATGCAACAGAAGCCAAAAATGTTAGAAGAAAAGGAGGGGAGTGAAGAGCTATAGGCGGTGAGTCAGGAAAATGCCATGGAGGTGAAAGGGATGATGAATGAGGGAAACTTTAAAGGTCTAAAAGAAAAATCAGCTAATAGGATGTATATAAAACTTCTAGAAAAGTCTACCATTTTGAAATAGTAAGTGTAAAAAACATAACTGACCTAGAGATGGCTTTGGACACGTTTTTAGATCACAATCTTGTAAAGTGCTGTGAACGGAAGTTTCTGGTATTTGGAATAAACTTTAATTTTTCTGAGGTTAATGTCATAAAAGACAGTTATTCTTTCTTTTTTAAAGGACGCTTTGCAGCTATGGTCAGAGATAGAGGTACAGGCAGAATGGCTGAGAATCTCACCCTATGGGGAGGGGCAGCGTAGCTCAATTCTGTCTATGACTCTGCCACTGACTTAACCAGTTTACATGTTCTTTCTAAGCCTGAGGTTTAATATCTGCAAAATGAGGGGAATGATAATTTCTGTCTCCGGATGATTATGAAAACTAAAGAAAATATATATGTATGGGCTTGGCACAGTGCCTAGGACATGGTTAGCATTTACATGCTTACCATTTGAATGCTTAACAAGTGAAAAAATGGTAAGAATCTGTGAGCCTTCCCTATGATTTTGAAGTAAGAAAAGCAAAGCAAGGAAGCAGGTAAGGAAGAAAAAGAGAGAAAGACAGTAAAGGAAAAAAGGAGGAAGGAAGGAAGGGAAGCTGAGGAAGGATGGAAGAGGAAGATGAAGAAGGAAGGAAAAGAAAAGGAGAGAGGGAGGAAGGAAGGAAGAAGAGAAGGTGTGAAGGAGGGAAGGTAGGGAGGAGGTAAGGATGGAAGGAGGGAAGGAGGAAAGGAGGGAAGGGAGGAAGGAAGGGAGGAAGGAAGATGAAAGAAGAAAGGGAGGGAGGGAGGGAAAAGGGATTTTCTTAAAAACTCGAAATAAGGCAGGAGATTTCAAACGAGAAATCTGTAGTGTAAGGAAGGTCAAATAAACTGAACATCAATTTGCTCAGTAACATAAAAACTGGATGTGAAAGATTAAATTAACAGAAATGATTGAAACAGAAAGAAGCCAAATAATCTGACAAGTTAATGTGTCATTAGATAACCATCTGCAAGGAAGAAAAGACAATGAAATGAAAAAATATGTGCAGGAGTAATTCAAGATATTCCCAAAGCAGTACCGGACACTGTCACAGATAAAACCCTAGTGAGCTTGAATTGACACAGCTTAGACATTCCCGCCCAGTGGTCCAACAATAGGAAGCCGGGGACCGCAGTGAGATATAAAGGTGGTTATGGAAAGGAGCGCCATGCGTGGCCTAGTTTAATATTGCTTCACTATTTCATAATAGTCTCAGTGTAGTTAGTTTAAATAACATATTTGAAACAATGGTAATAAAAAGGAAAGTAAAAATAATATTAATAAATAAAAGAACAGCAGATATTGTAAAGTCAGTTGAACATCAGGCCTGACTTTTTACTATTTGTCTGAAAGCATCCAGAGAGTTAATTTAGCCGATTTTAATGGAAACTTCAACAGCTTCGTGCTCAATGGGGCTATGAAGTTGTTCCCTGTGGCAGCTCTGAAAGTCAACTGTGGAAAACCAGTTATGCCTTTGACATTTATTTCCAGCCATTTCCTTTGCCTGCCTGAAATTCTTCTTCATGTCATCAATCTCTTGATATACTCTTAAAAAATCATTATCCTCTTCTTCTGACCTGGAGGAATTCTCTCTTTCTCTTTCAGACTCTGGTCAGTAGTCACTCTTTGGTGTTGTATCAGACATTTTGATAACAGCTGAGAACTACAATCTCTATGAAGGGAGAAAAATACCTTTTCCCCATCCCCAAATTCTTAAGTTCCATATAGCAACGTGTTCAAATGATATTTTGTGAATAGTTTTATCACGGGGCATAGTTTTCTCAACCAGGCTGGAGGCTAGTGAACTGTGGCCTGTGAGCTGGATACACAGATTATTGACACTAGTTCTTTTAGCGTCATTAGTCATCTGAGACTCTTGGCCTTTTTCATTTCTGTAAGGGAAGAGTTTGCTCAGATGTGAGAGGGTTAGCATCCAAAAAATAATAGGTTGTCTTTAGAAGTGTTTTAAGTTTTTCACAGGAAAAGATGTTATAAACAGAAAACCTTATTTTTATCATACTTAATATTAACCTTTGCCTCATGGTCTAATTTTCATCAGGAAATTCTGTCACTTCGACAAAATAGAGAGCAATTTTGTCATTTATAGCAACAAGTTAACTCTTTGTCCACATGATGCCAGAGTATCCTACCAAGTAAAAGTGAAAATCAAAATCTAGCAAAGTGCTATGTGGGAGAAGGAATGTAATAAATTGCAATATGATTTTCAATACTTTCTTATTAGAAAATATAAGAAAAATGTATATTCTTTTCCAACAACCAGTTCATATATCAATTAATCATCATTTTAAGGTCAGGCACAGTGACACTCACATCTATAATCCCAGCATTTTGGGAGGTCTAGGCAGACAGATCATGTGAGTCTAGGTTCTTAAGACCAGCCTGGGCAACATGCCGAGATGCTGTCTCTAAAAAAAATACCAAAAAAAAAAAAAAAAACAAAAATTAGCAGGACCT
>NW_016107456.1:1712971-1772544 GCF_001604975.1 Cebus imitator
AAAAAAAAAAAAAAAAAAAAAAAAAAAAAAAAAAAAAAAAAAAAAAAAAAAAAAAAAAAAAAAATTTAAGATTAAAATTGAAAATAAAAACCAAAGAAAATAATATAATAGTCCTCAATAAACCAAACAACTTCAAGGCACATTAGTGTTATGAAGTATGAAAACATCTTTGAATTTATCCATTGTTAGACATATTTGTGAATTGTATTGGTCTTCTATATAATGTGTTATATAGAATCTTCATGATATAGATATTTTTGCCTCTGTGGGCACAGTCTTTTGAACATCATTCCCAATTATGTGAGTGATTAAGAGATATTGACTTAAATAGATACTTTATCCAGCCTAGTCCCTTGGTTTTATTTTTTAAGAGAAAAATGTTGAGGTAAGATTTTTATTCTGATACTTGTCTTTCAACAAAAATTAATGAAATGTGGTAAAATATTCTCAATTAATTGTATAAGCTAAACGAGAGTTCGTTGATACTTTAAGTTTCTTGCCTTCTTCACTTAATGTCTGAAAAGAGGCCAGGCACAGTTGCTCACGCCTGTAATCCCAGCACTTTGGGAGGCTGAGGAAGGTGGATCACCTGAGGTCAGGAGTTCAAGACCAGCCTGGCCAACATGGTGAAACCCGGTTTCTACTAAAAATACAAAATTAGCTGGGCGCATGGCACATGCCTGTAATCCCAGCACTTTGGGAGGCTGAGGAAGGCAGATCACCTGAGTTCAGTAGTTCAAGACCAGCCTGGCCAACATGGTGAAACCCGGTTTCTACTAAAAATACAAAAATTAGCTGGGCACAGGGCACTTGCCTGTAATCCCAGCTACTTGGGAGGCCGAGGCAGGAGAACTGCTTGGACCCCAGGGAAAGAGATTTCGGTGAGCTGAGATCATGCCACTGCACTCCAACCTGGGCCACAGAGCCAGACTCCATCTCAAAAAAAAAGCTGAAAATATTTCTTACATAATATAAGGTTTGAGTGAGTTAGAAGAGTCATCAATAAATGTGCTTAGCACATCAGAGAATTTGGGGAGAGTTAGAATAATAAAACAAGGAAGAAAGGGATATAGCCTTCAAAACTGGTTCAAATACCATAGAGATGAGATCCATGTTTCTTAAACTTGCTTCTAATAGAAACACCTAGGAGGGGGGATCCCAAGATGGCCAAATGAGAGGCAGCTCCAGAAAGCAGCTCCCAGCAAGAGAGACGCAGAAACCAAGTGGTCTCCACAATTCCAAATGAGGTACCAGGTTCATTTTGTGGGTCTGATTGGACAGTGGGTACAAACCAAATAGAGCAAGTGGAGGCAAGGCGGAGCACTGCCCCACCCAGGAGGTGCAGGCAACTTACCGGAGGACGGGGGAGTCTCCCACTCCGGGACTTCGGTTCGGATACAGCGCTCCACCGAAGCCCTCTACAGCCCACAGAACAGGAGATCTTCGCCAGGCTGAAAAGCCTCAGCAAGCTGCCTGAACAGAGCAGAACAGCAACTTTGGCCACAGCCCGGGCGGAAGCACTGGCTGGGGTGGAAGCCAGAAAGCCGGCTGGACAGATCTACCTGCCCCGAGAAGGCAGGGGAACTGAATACAAGGAAACAGCCCATACAGCAGGACAGGTCCCCCCCACCCTCGACAAAGCCCAGCAGACTGAAGAAAACTTTCATGCCAGAGTTTCGCACCTGGAGAGTGACGCAGAACAATCCAGCCTGGTGGTTTGTGCAGCCGCCATTGCAGAAGCCCACCTGACTTTCCTGAGTAAGTAAAAGACACAGCGGCTCCGCAGAACCCGTGGCAGCCCAGCAGCGCCTCTGCAGGCAGGCAAAGGAAAGGCCACCTCCCCAAGCAGCTACCTGAGATAAAAACTAGATAAATCCCACGAGATGGGAAAAAAATCAGCGCAAGAAGAATGAAACCATCAAAAACCATAACGCCTTTCCCCCACCACGAGATCACAACGCCTCACCGGCAAGGGAACAAAGCTGGACGGAGAATGAAGTTGATGAATTGACATAAGCAGGCTTCAGAAGGTGGATAATAACAAACTTCTCTGAGTTAAAGGAATATGTTCTAACCCAATGCAAAGAAACTAAAAAGTTTGAAAAAAGGTTAGACAAAATGCTAACTAGAATAACCAGCTTAGAGAAGAATATAAGCAACTTGATGGAGCTGAAAAACACAGCACAAGAACTTCATGAATCATGCATGAGTTTCAATAGCCGAATAGATCAAGAAAGGATATCAGAAATCGAAGATCAACTCAATGAAACAAAATGAGAAGGCAAGAAAAGAGAATAAGAATGAAAAGAAATGAACAAATCCTTCAAGAAATATGGAATTAAGTGAAAAGACCTAATCTATGCCTGATCAGTGTACCAAAAGATGACTGAGAGAATGAATCCAAGCTGGAAAACACTCTTCAGGATATTATCCAGGAAAATTTCCCCAACCTTGCAAGGCAGGCCAACATTCAAAGATAAGAAATGCAGAGAACACCACAACAATACTCTAGAAGAGTAACCCCAAGGCACATAATTGTCAAATTCACCAGGGTTGAAATGAAGAAAAAAAATACTAAGGGCAGCAAGAGAGAAAGGTCAAGTCACTCACAAAGGGAAGCACATCAGACTCACAGTGGATCTCTCCGCAGAAACCCTGCAAGCCAGAAGAAGCTGGAGACCAATATTCAACATCCTTAAAGAAAAGAACTTTCAACCCAGAATTTCACATCCAGCCAAACTAAGCTTCATAAGTGATGGAGAAATAAAACCTTTCATGGACAAGCAATTGCTGAGAGATTTTGTCAATACCAGACCTGCCCTACAAGAGTTCCTGAGGGAAGCACTAAACACAGAAAGGAAAAACCAGTACCAGCCACTGCAAAAAAGAGCCAAATGGTAAAGACCAATGACTCAATGAAGATATTATGCCAACCAAAGGGCAAAACAACCAGCCAGTAGTAAAATGGCAGGATCAAATTCACACATAATATTAACATTAAATGTAAACGGACTAAATGCCCCAATCAAAAGACACAGACTGGCAAATTGATAAAAAGTATTAATTTGATTAAATGTCAACCCTTCACATTCTGTTCTTTGACAAAATGAGGATTATGCATAAAGTGCATCTGCTACATACTGAAGTATGATGTCTTGAGGAGAAACACTTGTGTGATTGAGTTGTGAGCTGAAATTAGCCAATGCTTTCATAAACACTCTTTTTACTTGAAAGATGGGCTAACACACAAACTATACAGTCTTGGATATTTAGCAGAGATTTTATTGAAAATGAATTATGTGAGCCTGATACCTCAAAGGAATTGCTTTCAGCATGTATTATTAAATTAGAGCTCTCATGTAAAAAGTACATTTTTAAATACATCCACAACCATGAGATTTAACAGCTTCCCACTACTTAAAGACTTTTCTTATGAGATCAGTAATTATGAGTATTTTTATATTGTGTAATGGAATAACCAGTATTTGTAAAAGTTGCATGCTCAGTCAATATTTTCCAAATGCATGGATGAAAAGTGTTATGCATGAGTAAGAGACCCCCTCTTTGATCACAAAACAGAGTAGTGGAATTTAATGCAGCACAGAAAAACAAGTTCATTGATATGGTTTCAGTTTCTACATTGCATATTGCTTTAAGAAGTTATCACTTGTCAAGTTTTGGTGTCATATCAAAGAAGGAAATTCAACATTATCTGAGAGGGCAATTAAAATATTCTTCTCTTTTCCAGTTACATAGCTGTGTGAGGCATATGTAGAATTTTCTTTAGGAACTTAAACCAAAAGAAGATATTGCAACATGGAGTTGAGAAGCAGAAATAAGAATCCAGCACTCTAAAGCCAGCCATGAAAAAGATTTACATCAATGTAAAACAATGTAACTCTTCTTGCTTTGTTTTTGTTTTGAAAAAATATAGTTTTTTAATAAAAATATTTTATATCAACATGTAAAGGGTTTATAAGAAGATATTTTTGTAATGTTTCCATTTTAATTTTTAATATAGTGAATGGTGATAGAATTAATACACATCAACATTTTGGTTGTCATTAGTTTCTTAAAATGTAAAGGATTCCTGAAGCCAAAGCATTTAAGAACTGCTGCTCTATACTGAAGGAGCAGGTGGCAAAGCCTTGCCAGATGAGTGCTGTAATGCTGTTGAGTAAACAGAAAGAAACTGAGGGAGCAGAAATAGAATTTAATACAGAAGTCCAAAGGAAGCCAGTAAGATTTTGACACAGTCAAGCAGAACTGAAAGACCAAGGCGATGATCTTCACATCGGAGAAAATTTCGGTAGTTCAGCCATGAGACACACAGTGTGACTTGAACCAGAGATTTGATTCAAATGTGTAGAGAGGAAGATGCAAACATTTTGACCGCTTTAGGGGAAATTGTTCTGATTTTTATGGCAAGGAGTCAGAATTTACTCTGAGATGTTGTCATTGGGTGACTGCTGCTGATACATATGTCATGATATCTGAAGGACTGGGAAGAGGCTATGTCTTGAGGGGAAACATTAGAAAGCACATCATGCCCCAGAATTCTCTGTGATAACTTAGCGGACTGCTATCTCTATAGTTATCTCAGGTGATTGTTGTCTTTGACACACTGGATAAGGATTTCTCTTTTTAAATTTTTAAGTATTTATTTATTTATATTTTTGAGACAGAGTCTCACTCTGTCACCCAGGCTGGAGTGCAGTGGCTCGATCTCGGCTCACTGTAACTTCCACCTCCAGGGTTCAAGCGATTCTCCTGCCTCAGCTTCCTGAATAGCCAGAATTACAGGTGCATGCCACCATGCCCAGCGAAGTTTTGAATTTTCAGTAGAAACGGGGTTTCACTATATTGGCCCGGCTCGTCTCAAACTCCTGATGTCAGGTGATCCGCCTTCCTTGGCCTCCTAAAGTGCTGGGATTACAGGCGTGAGCCACCGCAAACCACCTGAATGAGGATCTCCTAATACAACTACTTAGTTCTGTTTATCCTCTTGGTTATACAATGTGTTATATAATGTGTGTTATACAATGTACATTTTGAGGTTTAACATCTGGAAGAGTGGGAGAAACCTGATGTTATGGTCTGAATATTGGCATTCTCCCAAAATTCACGTCGGAACCTAATAGTATTAAGTAGTGGGGTCTTTTGTGAAACAAGTCATTTTATAAGGGCTCCAACCTCATGAATGGGATTAAGACCCTCATAAAAGGGGCTGGACAGAGCTGCGCTATCCTTTTGCCATGTGAGAATGCAGTAACAAAGTGCTGTCTTGGTAGAAAAGATCAGGCTCTCACCAGACACCAAATCTACTGGAGCCTTGATCTCGGACTTCTCGTTCTCCAGAACTGTGAGTCAGAAATTTATTGTCTTTATAAATTGCACAGTCTAGCTGTAGGACTAAGCCACCTACCACGAATCTCTTAAGTGGAGTTGAAGCCGTGAAAGGACCGTCTTCTCAATTTGGGGTCTAAGGGGCATCAAACTATGCTCAGGGAAAGGTAGAGAATTAAGCTTGTGAGCTAAAGGTTGTAGAGAACAAGACATTTTCAATCTTTGGAATATGATCTGTTTTTCAGAAAGTTAAGATTGTTTCTTTACTCTGTAACACTTAAGTCGGTTTGATATAATCCATGCAAGGGCTGACTGTGGCATGCTGCTCTTGCTTAAACATGCTTCTTACAAAGTACCTCTTGAAAGTCAGACCACCGCATTATATTTGTATCTATCATACGTTATGCCTGGAGTATTGTCCTTTGAAATTGACTGGGCAGAGTATGCTATTCACAGGACAATAAGCAACCAGCTTGTTAGAGTTACTGAATTTTAGCTCTCATGGAGAGAATGCCACAGTAAGCTATCATAGACTACTCTTCAAAAATTAAAGAGCCTGTTAAGACCAAGTACAGCATGAAAAAAAGAAAAACCCTCTCTCCTTGAATAAACACTTCTTTATTCAGAAGTAGTTTTCACATTCTCCAGGTAGAGCTGAAAAGTTCTCCTATAGTCTCAGAACTAAGGCAGCATTTCCCTGACTACCTGTTTATAACTTTTCTTCCAGTCCTTTGCAGTCATCAGATCCATGCATAGTAGCTATGTATGGAATTGTGGATCATTGAACTTGTACAGGTCGTCTGTCATTTGTGGCTACTAGAAGAGGATCTGCACTTCTACTTCTTGAGGGATGATTGTAAAAAGTCTTTTTGAAAATTTTACTTAATGTCGTAGATTCCCTAATATCAGGTTCATTCTGTGATGCCATTTAAGAAAAAATAATTTCAAATCAGTCTCAGTTATAATGCATCCTTAAAATTATGTTAGAGATCCATCAAGATCAATGAGGTTGAAACAGTCAATGAAACCATTTTCTGAGAAGTGCAATGCTGAAGACAGTATCATGGACTCAGGAAAAGATTGACACCTCAACTTTGCAATGTACTATGATGCTTAAGTAATGTGTCAGTGATCTCAAAGATTTAAAATAATAGTACTTATGGTGGAAAAATAAAATTGTATAAGGTCATAAAAACGTTTGTGTTCCCAAATTATTGCAAGATTTTTTTCTGATTAATAAAGACTTCTTTACATCATTGAAAAGCACTGTTGATTGACTGTCACTGAAGAAAGACTTCTCTGGAGGGGGCACAATATTAAGATTTAACTTGCTCAATGCAGGTAGGTAGATTGTGGCAAAGGAAGTTTATGGAAGTTCTGCTTCTTTAGTGACCTAGGAAATAGACAATTGAAAGTGAGGAAGTGGAAGGTTTTCAGGGGTTTCATGTTTTAGGACAGAAGATAGGAAATAACATCAAAGAATCAAAAGAGAATGGATTGAGGAAACAGATCATGATTGCTGGAAGGCATTAGGAGCCCCTCGATATTAGTAACTATAGATTTAAAATAAGAGCAGGTGCAGTGGCTCATGCCTGTAGTCCCAGTGTTTTGGGAGGATGTGGTGGGAGGCTCACTTTAGGCTAGGAGTTCGAGACCAGCCTGGGCAACATGGTAAGACCCTGACTGTACACAAAAAATAAAATAAATAAATAAATTTCAAATGAGACTAGCTATGTGATTGAGAGTTTTTTTTCCAATCGATTTAGATTCAGAGATGCTGATGATGGCAGCAATGGCCTGTCCAGAACAGCCACTGCCAACACAATGGCTGCTGCAGGGAGGATGCAGGAAGGAGGCACAGCTGGGCCTGGGGCAGTGCCACACTCCACGCTGCCAGTGGGAGCCAGCGACAAGCGGGATACCCCCAGATCCTACTGCCCTGGGGGCTGCCATGATGGGGCCAGGCTGAGCCACCTGTTGACAGGGGAACAGCCTGGTCAGGCATGGAGCAGCAGACAGAGAGGGGCCCAGTGAGGACCTGCTCCTCCATGGAGTGGGTGGGTGCCTGGCCCTTCCAAGTGCAGAACCCAGGCATCTCTGCACTCTGCACCTTCCAAGCCCAGGAAAGCCCTCTCTTCCCCCTGAGGACTCAGGGATGTCTACTCCCACCACCTGGCCTCTCCCCACTCCAGGAGCCCACTCTGATACTAGAGTGTGTGTGTGGCAAGCCCGGCTGCTATCACAGCCTGCAGGGGTTTGTGCACACTCAGGGCAGTGCTAACACACCAGGCCCCTGCTGCCTCGGCTCCCTATGGACTTTGATCACCAATTAGCACTGGGTGGGGGACACTGAGGGTGGCTGAGGGCAGTTTTGCACTGGTCTACAGGTGCCTCTGGCTGTGAACACCTGGGCATCATGGACAGTGGCAGGAGGCAGACAGGCTCGTGTGCAGAAGGGGTTGGGCCCCCAGTGAGGCCCCAACTTCAGGGCAGAGAGGGCCTGAAGGCTGGAGACTGGGTTGCCAGAGTGGGAACGTGAGGTGCCTTTTCCAGGCCAGCCCATGGCCACCCATGGACCAATTGGCATGTACTTCCTCCCCGCTGGGCCCATAGGAGCCCTGGGCTCAGCCAGAGCTGGCCAGACGACATGATAGGCAGCTGTAGAAAGGAGATGACCTCTCTGCTGAACCCTTGTTGGAACACCCTGGCTGTGGAAAAGGAACTTCCTCCTTTGTGTCTCTTCTGAACTATTCTATGCCTCAGTAAAATTTCTCTTTGACTGGCTCACCTTCACTTGTCTGCATACCTCATTCCTCTTGGTCTCAGGACAAGAACTCAGAACGTACCGCATGCTGAGGCTAAAAGAGGTGTAACACAAACAGGGCTGAAACATGCCCCTTGCTCACCATGTTGCAGGGGAAGACAAGGAGAGAAGAGCTGTGGTCCTTTGGGGAGTCCAGACCTGGGAGCTCCTTAAGCCAGGGCAATGACTCCCTCTTTGGGGCCCTGTGGTTCCTGGCATCTCCAAGCTTCCAGGCGCTGCCATGTTCCCTAGTGCCAGCCATGGCAGCTGCTTGCAGTGCACCTGCTGCAGCCTCAGTCTCTCAGAGAGCCAGTACCCATGTTGGACCTGGGGCTGCCCAGCCTGCTGTGGCAGCTGGCATGTCTGACTGTCTGCAGCCATTGGACTCCATGCTCGCTCACAACATATTTTTAAGAAATAACACACTGAACCCAAAGTTTTTCTGGAAAAATAAAATTATATCAATGTTAAAATAATCAACATTTTTTGTACTAAACAATGAGTAAAGATTAAGATTATAGGTCCAGAATAGAAACCTTGGAAATATTTCAGAACATATGGATATTTAGTATGTGGTAACAGTGCCATTTTCAACTAAGAAAAAGATGGATAATTTAATAAATGATGATCATCAAAGGTCATCATACCAGTTGAGTTACATATGAATAGAGTCTGAATTAATAAAGCATTATATTAATAATAAAACTATATTAGTATAAATAACCTCAGAGGCCAAGACTTTTCTAAATTTGACACAGAAAATAAAAATTTTATATCTAAATACATGAAATTAAGAATACCTGCATGTGCCAAAGAATTCTATGCCATGATAGAAGACAAATAAAAAATTGTAGAAAAATATTTCCAACCCATGACAACGTTATGGGCAAATTAAGCTAATATATCAAGAGTAGCCTTAAAGTAAAAGAAAATGCCTCCCAAAAACCCAAATATATGTAAGCTTACCTAAAAGAAAATAAAAATTTAAACACATGAGTGATAGTGACAGGAGGCAGTCAAATGCCTAGGCAGACAGGGGCGGGTCCCTGCTGAAATCCCACCTTCAAGCCAAAAGCAGCCTGAAGGCTGAAAGACTGGACTGCTGGTTCCGGATGAAAAAGGTGACCCAGAGTGAGAACTCCCATTCCTGTTTGCCTGCCCTTTCCAGATTGGTTCTTTCTGATCAATGCTTTTTAACCAATGGAATGTTACCTTTTCCCATACTACCTGTGGCCCACCCTTCCCCGACATGTGCCTATACAAATCTCAGACTCACTCATACTGGGAGAGATGACCTGACTTCAGTTGTGAGACCTCCTTTCCATCCCTTCTCCCACTAAGAGCTGTTTTGTCATTTAATAACATTTTTTACCCTCATCACTCTTCAGTTGTTAGCATGACCTCATTCTTCCTGGATGTGGGACAAGAGCTCAGGACCCAGCAAACATGGGTACCCAGAAAGGCTGTAACACTGTGGCCCTCTGCCCTTGCCAGTGGAGGGCAGCTGCTCTATGCAACAGAAACAGTGGTGGGGCCCAGGCAGTCCTACAGGTATGGGCTAGAGCAGGACAAGGGTCTGACTGAGCTGCTAACACACCACTGTCCGTTGGGCTGTGGGGAACAGAACTAAAAGAGCTAATTAGCACACTGTAACACTCTGGGGCTTCCGGATCACAGACACCCATCTCTGAGTGTCACCACATTTTCCGTGGGGTGACACAGCTGGTCTGGCTGCAGCCCCGCACAGAACCTGCTCTTGTGTTGATGCTCAGAGCAGCTGGCTGGACCTGAAATCACTCACTCACATGCTCCCTTCCACCAGGGGCTGAGTGCTTGCAGTCATAGTGGCTATGGGGTTCACGTCAGAGGCTTGCCTCAGGCATGGCTAGGTGGGCCAAGTAGATGGGCTAGTCCCCTGCTGTAAGCTGGGCAAAAGGGCTGAGAAAAATTCCTGCATAATGAGGAAAAATAAAGCTAGGAAAGAGTCAATAAAATAAAAAACAGAAATATCAGGAGACTTAATTAACTCAGGAAGAAAGAAAAATAATAGTATTCTGAAAACTACATTAAAATAAGTATGTTTAGGACTTTCACGAAGGATACAAAGAAGAGTAAATCATGAAACATAGCAAACAGATGTTAAATAACAATGGTCAGGGGAAAGAAACAGATAACATTTTTTAAAACAAAAGCAGACAGATAAAATCAAAATATATGTGATAAACGTGGGACTAGGCAAAGTTAAAAAGAGACTAAATAAATTAAAATATTTATTTAAAAAGAATTCACCTCCCATGCAGAACATAAGGATTTTAAAAATATAAAACAGCACATTAACTGGAGGAAGGAGTTAACGAGGGAAGCTGAATGACAAGAAAACCACGTATTTTCACTGTGCAGGGAAAATTTACAACACAAAAAACAGAAAAATCTTCAAAGTTACCTCAACCACTAAGAGATGGTATCTGGAAGATAACGCAGATTTAGACTATAGGAAACGATTGTGGGTCCAGGAATTTGACAAAGCTGATCCTCTAGGCTCATAAAATGGGCATGAAATACACATGTATTGCCAGGCAGGCGACATACTTGTGAGAAGTAAAATGAGTGTGAGTTAGAAAGATGTTTAAGGACAATTGATGTTCTCTCAGTGTTGGAGGAACAACAAGAAATAGTTAGGGCTGGGACAGAAGTGATCAGTTACCTTCTAGAAAGAAGCAGCCCATAGGGAAATGTGGATCCATCTCTGGTTTTTAAAGAGAATCCATAAATCTAGGCTTTTAAGGTGACATCTTCCAATTATAAATACTGACACATAATTTAAAGTATGGTTCAATAGGAACCCAGGCAGGCCAAAAAGCATGTGGTGAGGGCTGGATTTGCTACTGCTCACTTCAGAGAAGTGTGCACAATTAGTTGAAACTTTACAGCCCTCAACAGGCTTGATGACGGTTTCTTTGACCTATTTCTTCATTTGTCAATAACAAGTTATTAAGTTAATATCAAAAGAAATGTAAAATGCAGTTTGTATTATGAGACTCTAGTGAGACTTTCGTATAAAAAGGCAGCCCTGTACAGAGACAGGGTTGTTGCCTTTCCCCCCGTAGTCAAGAACTATGCCTGATATTGTTAGATTGGGTACAATTAAATCTATACATTCCAAAACGCTTCCGTTATAGACTCATGCAAAATTATGTCTGGCTTCATTGTTTTCTCTTCTTTTTTCTTTTTTTTTTTTTTTTGAGACAGGGTTTCGCCATGTTGGTCAGGCTGGTCTTGAACTCCTGACTTCAGGTGACCCACCCGCCTCGGCCTCCCCAAAGTGCTGGGATTATAGGCGTGAGCCACTGCGCCTGGCTGTTTTCTTTTCAACTAAAGAGAAAGACCAGGTCAGCTGCATCTTTCAAAAATAAGTATAAACTATGAATGAATTTTGAAATGTTGTGTGATTTCTGGTGATAGAGTACTTTTCCATTAAAGAAAGTTAATTAGAAACCACAAAAATATTAATGCGTTGAATATTACTATAATTTAATAACATCTTTTTGGTGAAAAAAGTCATTTTAAAATACTCATTTTACTACTTTATTTTGTTCACTTTTTGTTTCTTAGAACAATATTCCATACAGAGCTATCATTTAATGACAAACCTAAGCATCACAACATAACAATTACGATGACAGAATCTTACTAAATCTGTTTCTTCTAATGACCAGCAGTAATTCACTTAGCAATTCGGTCTCACTTTGCCTCATCTTTTTATGTCTAACATTATACAAAGTTGTGTCATTTACATAATGGAATATAGTAAAAGGTTATTTTAATGATATTTTTGTGATGGAGAGAAGAGGATGAATCCACCCTTCTCAGTTACAAGTACTCTGGTTTTACTTGGCCTAAAGACAGTTTCTTTTTGTTAAATATTTTACTACAAATATTTCGGGTTTTCAGCTGATAGAAATGTCTCAAGCATTACACTGCTGTAATAAATCACTTAAATTGCCAGGTTATATTTTACAGCTCCAGTTGCTTGAATATTTATTGTAAAGCACCAAGTACGATAATTTCCATTTTTATAATTAATGAGAAGATCTGGGAAAATAATTCTAATTGGTAAGGTAGGAGTGATTGCAATCTATTCTTAAAATTTTGTCTAAGTCCTTATGCATCCTTGTGTTTCTCATGCACACACTCTAATTAGATCTGAAGAAGTATGCTTGTTAAAAGCTGAGTCTCAGACACTTTAATGGTGAGGTGAGCCCCCAGGAGTAAGATGCCATTTGGGTTGTATTATGCATGCCCTTCTTTTCAAAGCACAACTCTGTTTTTGGTGGGTTTTTCTATAATTTTTAAAATATTTCCGTCTCGACTCATTGCCTCTTTCATCAGTGCAATTCATCCTGATTTTGGATCTCCCAGTGTAATTCTCATGACAATATCTATTGATTATATTGGTCTCAAACCTACTCCAGGGTATCTACCTTTTTTAGTTCCTAGTTTAAATCTGTTATCTTTCTAAACTTTGTCAATTTGTTCTTCATTTTTTAAAGAACGTCATTTACCTTCTAGTTATGCCTGATCATGATTTGGTTTTGCTTTTTTTTTTTTTTCCCTTCAGATTTTCTCATTTTATGTTGCTCCCAAGGCCAAAAGTAGTTATCCTTCACTTGAACTTGTCATTTCCCCTCTTCATGTCATCCAGTCCTGAACATTTCTAATATATGCCCCTACCAGAATCTTGGTGATGCTGAGATTCTTATTTACATCTTAACTGTATCTTAATCATTTTCTATATCAAATCCTACCTCTACCACATTTATAGCCTTCTTAAATCTTTAATCTGTGAGTTTCAGACGATCTAGAATTCTGCTGCTCTACCATGCTACCTCTCCATTTTTCAAAGCTCTATATTCCTGACCTTTTCTATAGTCTTCGATGGCTTCTTCATCCATTTTTTTTTAACTCTCAGTTACCGGGTTACTTGCTTTACCCTTGACACCCTTTAACTTTCTTTTACCCTTCTCTTGAAATAGTTTCATTAAAAATTACAACATAAAGTACCTAATTTCCACTGTGTGTCTATGAAGTTGATTTTCACAGAATCATTCCACATAATGCCAGTTGAACTCTGGGGCATGTTCCAGAACACGTGTTAGGAGCTGAATATAAAATGTGAGGCTGGTACAGATTGGGTACTGGTGTACTTACTGAATTGATTCCTCACTGCTGTTACTATGATCATAGATGACTATTTCATGCTATAATAAAGGGATGACTGTAAATCTGGACAAGATACAACAGCTCTTATATGTTGGATTCTCAGTCTTTGCTTTTTGTAGTTTCCTGCATTTTTTTGTGTTTTCTAGCTCTTATCAGCATGGCTACCAATAAGCAACCTCTCAACTTACCTCTTATTTCTACTTTCATCTTCTGAAACTCTTGAATACCAGACAATCAGTTTTATGAAAATAATGTACAAAGAGCAAATCAGCAGAATCCGATCCTCATCGTTAAGATGGTAGGAGTCATCCCCAAAATAAGTTGTAGAAATGGAGTGCCTGGACTTGGGGATTTATATTTTATCTTGTCGAAACATGTTTTGTTTACTGCATAGTGTTCTGCTTACATGAGATTGTCCTGGGTTCATCTTCAAATAATGTTTAAAAGACATTAAAGCTGTTATTGAGGATCTCAAAGTATGTGACAATTTTACTCAACCTCTAAAATGCAGATAATATGGCCACTCATTTAGATAAAGAGAATTCCTTGATGATACGATGTTATATTTCAGAAAGTTATTTTTTTTTTTAATTAAAACAAACAGAGGCATTTGTAGTTCCGTTTTTCCATTTCTGGTAACATTCTTTAGGTATGTGTCAAGAGATTATAGTTCTTGCACTGGGCATGGTGGCTCATGCCTGTAACACCAGCACTTTGGGAGGCCGAGGCGGGTGGATCATGAAGTCAAGTTCGAGACCATCCTGGCCAACATGGTGAAACCCTGTCTCTACTAAAAATACAAAAATTAGCTAGGCATGGTGGTGCATGCCTGTAGTCCCAGCTACTCTGGAGGCTGAGGCAGAAGAATCACTTGAACCCAGGAGGCAGAGGTTACAGGGAGCCAAGATCACACCACTGCACCCCAGCCTGGCAACAGAGCAAGATTCTGTCTTAAAAAAAAAAAAATCTGTCATAAGATTAGAACAAATCAAAAAAAGAGAGAGATATAGTTCTTGTAGGTGAAGTGAAACAAAAATATGTTTTGCATACATTTAACAGTGTAAACTTGCACCTGTCTTTTTCTCTCTTGAAAGCAATAAGATGTAGCCCTGAAGTCAGAGCAGGGGGGTGCACCTGCCTGTATGAACGGAAGAGATATCAGAAATGCTGGAAAACTAGGACTCCTGAACCAAAAAATAATTTAACAACATACAAGAGATGTAAAACTGGTACAATCTGTATTCACAGACTAAAAGAATTTTAATTACTAATTACCCACGTGTGTCGTTTGGGAAAAACAATGTTTTAGGCACTGCCTAGCTATACCATGCTATTTCTGGAGGAGCCATAGGGAAGCCTCTGGCATCTGGTTTCTATGATTACCAAGAGGAAACTTTTCACCATTCATCCACAAGAGGAGGCTCTGTAAAGTCAAATGCACAAACAAACACAACATACCTCAATGGTCTGTTGACCTCCCAAACCAACAGATGTAACAGGCCTAATGGCCTCAACTTTGTCACGCTATGAAGTAAGCCTCTCTCTCTCTCTCCGTCTCTGAAGGCTCATCGCCATGACTGGGAAAGCCAGAGGGAGATTGGAAGCCATCACCCGACCCCACTTCGCCCTGGAAAAGGTGAGCCTGATGCAAATAGTTGGTTATGAACTGAGCTGTGCGTATGTGCTTTTCTTAATGTGGAGCATTGCATAGTGAGAATCTTTTCATTGTTATTATCTTTATAAATTGCTTCTGCCTGTTCTGCTCCTCTAACACACTGAAGATGTTGACATAACTTACATTCCAGGCTCCTGATGAAAAATTCACACAAAGGTGTCTTTGTTAGGAGTTATAAATGAATAAGCCTCTGCCACCACCTCTCTGAGACAGGAAGAGACAGTAAGGAAAGGCAAAGAAAAGCATAGTTTGTGCCCCCCATAAGTTATTTGTCAGGCATGGTTAGTACTGGGGAAGGCAGGAAAGTCACCCCAGGAGTTTTGAGATAAAGCTGCCCTCAGAGAATAAAATCAAGAAGATTCAAAATGTAATGGACGAGATTAGTTATCTGTGGAAATGACATACCCCAAGGAGTAGACAAAAAGACTGTGTGGAGAAATTCAGAAACACCCCAAGGAATTTGACAATAGCAGAAGCTTGATTGTATCCATATATTTCTAGCAACAATCTAATCACAGTAAATGGATGAAGCTGTAACACAATCAAGCAGTAACTTAATCAGTTGTAGTGAATAGATTAAGTACTCTAATCACAATCAATTGCATTGTAACCCACCTGAAGAAAAAGAGTTCTAACTGAAGGTAGGGGGGTGCCTGTAAGGAGATGGGGAGCCTGAGATGCCAGAATTTGTCTGTGACATCAGCTCCCTCCAGTGTGAGATGTGTGGCCACTGTACTCCACTTAGCAGGCTGGCAGAACCAAGGGCTGTTTCTGTAGTAATTTGGATTTCAAAAGATTTATTCATGTTTCCATGTGCCTGCAAGGAGAGAATGCCTTTACCAGCAAAGCAGCAAAAGGCAAAAGTTTGCATTTTTAGAAATATAGCTTCCTTAACTGCCCAAGAGCAGTTAGGGACATTAATAAAGGAATAGGATACAAATTCACTCAACAACCGTTTATGGAATGCCAATTACATTCAAGCCACTGGCCTAGGCACAGGGGATTCAGTGTTGAAGAAGAGAAAATCCATGCCCGTATAGAGCATTCATTTTAAAAAGAAAGACAGATATTCAACAGGTTATGTGTGATTTCATTACAGTTGTGATTATTTCTAGGAAGAACATATACACCTCTGTGTCTCTCTCTCTCTTTTTTATCTTGAAAGCAATTAGATGTAGCCCTGAAGAAGATAAGAAGCCTAATCTGAACTGAGAAAAATCATGGGGCTCCTGAACTGATCTGAGATTTAGAGAAAGCTTTTCTGAGGATTATTTTGTTTGATTTGTGTGTATCTTACTGAAGGAAGAAGAGAAAGCGGTGAGGGAATAAATACATTTAGTTTAGGGAGTAAAATCAGGCTAACATTGTGAATAAAGTGAGTGACAATAAGGAGCTCAAAACAATCCGTGGCAAAACAATTATTTGCATAGAGAGCATTTTGAAAGACTATTTATTGCTCATGTTTCTTTAAGAGTGGCATCAAGAGAGGCTTACATAGTAATCCATATTCCAGAAATGATGTACTATTTAGAAATGAACGACTTCCAATCTATTTTGAACCGAAAACAGCTTCGAAGATTTCACGCCGCTGGAGTTGACCGTGGATCAAAATTATCTATGTTCATTTCTGAAACAAAAGGAGGGTGCTGGAAATGTGTTATCGTTAGAGCGCCATTGTAAAGCACTGGACAATCAGTTGGAGTAGATAAGACCAATTCGAGGATGCAAGACCATAAGGCATGGAGGTGGAATAATTGCAAAGTGATGCTGAAGTAGGGCATTCTCTTGTAATTTCCTATCTGAGGCAGAGAAAGGTTATTGAAAACTTTTAGATCAACCATGCACATGCTCTAAGTGGGCCTCAAGGGCACTCAGGCAGAAGCTGCATTACCCAGGGAGGCGTTAGGAGTTGGAGAGCCAGGACATAAAAAATGAAGTGCTGAAACATTGGAGTGCGTGAGATACGAGGAAAGCACCAGCGTATGTCCGCCCCCCAGTCACAGATCATAACAGAAAGGGAGCGGGAGTGGAGGAAGCAGCGGGTAGGTAAATTGAAAAAATGTATCTCCTTGTGAAAATACAAATAAAATGTTTTGCAAAGAAGCACTCATGAGCATAAAGAAGACCAATTAATTGTTGCCAGGATTATAATGCATTATGTAATTTGTTCTTTAAGTGTGTTTCCCTTAAGCTTTTACTGAGAAATTATTTGTTTGGGGTGAGGGGAAACTAACTGTTATGGGGGTTATTAAATCTTGCCTTTTTGAAGATTGTAGTTTACGTAAGCAAGGTTTGGTGAGAAGGCAATTAAACAGAATATCAGCACCAACAAAAAAGAAAATAAAAAGGAAGAAAGGAAGGAAGTGGGGGAAAAAGGAAGTGAGGGAGGGAAAAGCAGGAAGGATGAGAAAAGGAAATTCAGAGGTCTTGTGTACAAACAGCAGTGTTAAACTTTTCCCCTGGATTGCCAGCTTCTCTGATCTTGTTTTCTCTATCTTAACTTCAGTGAAACTTTTTTCTTGTTAGTTTCCAGCCCCTGTGAATTGTTCAATTGACACTCAAGACAGGATGCTTCACACTCTGAATCAGTACAATTTGTTTTGTTTTCTTCTTAAAGTCGGTTGGGGAGTTTTAATTAAGCAATTTTCATGGGAATTTACATGTACAAAAGTAAGAATACCTCATTTTAAACAAACATATGGTAAATTAACCACTGACCTAAAAGAGAGGGGGCAGAAAGAAAAGCAGATTTAAAAGTGATGCACAGGGAAACACAGCAGAGAGAGGTCTTTTCAGTAATGTTTTGAAAAGACACAAGAAGCTGAAAACAATGGAAGGCAATCCGAAAATAGAATGGGGATGATTATACTATTTTATTTTATATATACTATATACTCCATGTCTGACAAAAAAATGGTGAATGTGAAAACTTTTTGAGAACGGTATTTCAGATTTGGGAAGGGATTTTAGACATCTTCTAATAGAATGTTTTTGTTTCATGGCTGAAGACTCTGAGGTCCAAGAGAAGTTCTGTATGTTGACAGAGTTTCATATATTTATTAGCAATCATTATTTGTTATTATTATTAACTATTATTTAGTGGCAGAGCTAAAATTAGAAATCAGGTTGCCTGACTCCCACCACATTCACTGTTCTTTTTTCAACCTCACATTTCAATTTCATTTTAAATGAATTAACCCATGAATTACAACACATTTCAAAAAAGAAGTCTCACATGTCTATTCTAATGCAGTGTATACATGCAAATACTTTTTGCTCTAGGACAGGGGTCCTCACATTTGAGAATGCTCAAGGATTACCAGGAGAGATTGCTGGAGAGCAACATGCCTGGGCCTGAATCCCGGAGAATCTAAGCAGCTCTAAGCCGGTACTGATGCTGCTAGTCCACATTTTATTAGCACTTTTACTTACCAGTGTTGTTCTAGAAAACAGACAGTGGTTACAATAAGCCCACGATCGGTAAGCTGGGTGAGAACAGGTAATAATTGACAACGAATGAACAGCATGAAAGTAATTACCATTATCAGAGTGGGCTGATTTTAGCTCCAGTTGTCATTCACATTTATAACATGCTAGTTCCTTTCCATGCCAAATAGCCCTTTACAAATTCTGTTTACAGGCTTGTCCTAAACTCACATGCTTGAAGTTGGCTACTACCCATCTCTTCAGTGCTACCTCCTTTGTGAAGGATTCCTTGTGTCCTCCAGGTTGCCATGGGCATTCTTTTTCCTGTTTTCTCTTTGCACCCACCTCTCTCCACTGTAGCCCTTGACACATTGGGCTGTAATTGTTACTTTGCATGCTTAATTCCCCCCAAAGGCTTTAAACTCCTTGAAGCACTGTTCTTTATTTATGCTTTAAGTGCCTGGCTGACACCATGCACTTAAACATTTGTTGATTGAACGCTTATAAAAATGAGGATAACTAGAGAGAAGAAAAACGTAAAATATATATGGTAGAATTAATTCTCCATGAAATTTATGGTTTCTAATTTTATCTATCCATTTAATCCTTGGTAGGCCATAAATAAACTGAAAACTATCTGTCAGAAGATAATAAACATGTGCTAGGTATAATTTCATTATATAAAATCTTTAATGCAAGTATTCAGAAATTACCCTGCAAAAGTTTAGCACCATTGATAATACATTCGTTTATTCTGAGCCATTTTCTTTTTTTTTTTAATTGTTCAAATTTTTATTTTAATGCACACTATGAGAAATGAACTTTTAAATCAACTAAATTGTATGAAAAATGACACGGCAAATAAATTAGACCCATGTTAAAAGAGGTCAGCTAAATGTCCAAACTTTAGGATATAATGGGCAGAGATAAACATAGATTCCACAGTCTTCTTTAAGTGGTGGCATTCCCATCTGCTGCTGATCTCTGGGCAAGATTATAGCAAAGCTGTGTTTGAAGGACTTCAGCCTCTTTACTTGTAGCTCCTAGAATATTACAGTGGGAAGGAAACTTTGATAGAACTAGAGGTTCCTTCTAACCACGTCTACTCCTGTAGGCGGTTGCTGAATTTCTTTGATGATATTCTCAGCAGCAGCTAAGCACCTCAGGGTGTCTTCATTTCATTTTCAAGAATTCTAATTTTTGGAATTTTATTTTTGTTAAAATCAAACTCATGAATGTTAGTTTCTGTTTTTCTGGATATGCCTGGAATAAATATAATTCTTTCTTTTTATCTCCATCTTTCAGATTTCTATAGATAGTTGTCATCTTCTATCTAGTATGTTTTCTTTGTAAAAAAGGAATAGAAAAAAAGGAGACTATATTTTTTTAAATTTAGGAAAGAAATACTTATCAAGTATATGTATTAATTCAAACGCAAATATATATTTACCAACAGTGCTGTATTTAATGTCACTCAGAAAGAATAGATGGGAATGCACAAATCAAATTTGAACTGAAAATACAAACAAGTAAGAAGGATCCACACTCAAAGGAATTTACTAACCGACTTCTCCTTTTTATCTATTTCGACTCTCAATATGCAAGTTTCTTAAATCATTGGTGATATCTTTATTTCCATTTTTATTCAAGAACAATAGTTACGCGACCGTTGGAAGTACGATCAGAAGACCACTGAAATTGGCAACATGCCATCCAATGTTAGAATCTGAAATTGGCAATATGCCATCCGTAATTTCATAGCGGTACCTCCACTCAATTCAAGACTCACCTGATAAACCTCCCTTCTGCTTGAAGTCTCCATGCCTGACAAAAAATGGAATAATTGCGTTTATGCAGCTGTTCCTGGGCTAATTATCTGCAGTCATTTCTAATGACTTAATAGGCCATGGTAGGATGTGTGTTTGCTGCTATGTTGAGTTTACACATTAGGTTTTAATGTGCTGATATGGTTAATTATTGTGCTCATTGCTGCCTGCTAATAGACCATTCCTGAAAATGAGACCGTATCTCAATGGAATTTGCTTATTTTAAATAAGTAATTACTATACAACTCAGATCCTAGATCCAGTGTTTACCATTTTGAGAAGGCACTTTTTAGTGCTGTATCATTTCTAATGCATTTAAATTATTCAAGTTTGAAAAAAATGAGTTATTAAACCAATGAGTCAATAACCAACTCAAATACATCGATTTCACATTTTTCCTGCTCTCCTCAGTTTCCTAGATTGTTTTCTGGTACTGATAGCAAAATAAATTCTTTAAAATGGTGCCAAACAAGCTGAATGTAATAACATAATAATGAGAAAAATAAATGCATATTACAAGCAGACAAGTATTTATTAATATGTAAACCAAGATGCTCATGCTAGCGATTGGGAGTGACATAGATATGTTAATATGGCAGGTAGACATGGAATTGTTGTAATGAGACTATGAATTTGTTTTGCAGTTTTGCATTTTATGATAGCATTTAGTACAAAATGCTAGTATGGAGTTTTAAAAATGTAGAAGGCTGTTCTTTTGTTGATTACATATATTTGTGTTTCTGATTACCAAAAACAGATGCCAAGTGCCCACATAAATATAGATGGTTTACGTGTTCCTCTTCATCCTTCCCTTTCTGTTCAGTCCCAGGACATTTTCCTTTTTCTCTCTTCACTTTTTACTTCATCACATTTTTTTCTTTTTCTTTTTTTTGAGACAGAGTCTTGCTCCGTTGCCCATGCTGGAGCAAAGTGGCATGATCATGGCTTACTGCAGCCTCGACTTCCCTGGCTCAAGCCATCCTCTCACCTCAGCCTTCCATGTAGTTGGGACTACAGATGCTTGCCACCACACCAGGCTAATTTTTGTATTTTTAGTAGAGACAGAGTTTCACCACGTTGGCCAGGCTGGTCTTGAAGTTTTGACCTCAAGTGATCTGCCTGCCTCAGCCTCCCAGCATGCTGGGATGACAGGCATGAGCCATCGCACACAGCTCTTCATCCCTTTTTAACTTCTTTTTCCTCCCTCGTTATTCTTTTGTTAGAGAAGCCAAATGGATTCAAATAATAAATAGTATTTCAGTCTGGAAACACTGGGCTTTCTCCCCACCACCCCCTTTTTTTTATCAAGTGCACAATTGATCGAAACACTTGGTTTTCTTTCTGCAACTTCCTAGAACAATAGGTTTCTTCCATTCTCTGCTGTTCCCCAGGCCCTCTTCTGAGTACTAGATTTACCCCTTCTCAAACAGATTTCAATGAATGGGACCCTGGAGTGACGGGTCCGTCACTGTGGGTGAAAGCATGTGACTCTATAATCTGCTTCAGTGTTTTCATGTACTTGAAGCCACACTCTCAGCTGCAAAGTAGAGAATGAGATTAATTTTGGTAATAATTAACACTCATTGTTCTGATACATGATTTCTGTCTAGAATATAATATGTGCCTGGGTTAATCTGAGGCTTTGGATCTCAAAATATGTCATGTATGAAGGGCATTTGTGAGTTCTTTCATGTTTTCTATTTCTAAATTTTTGGTGTCTCATTGGAATCTTTTTTTTTTTTTTAATCTTTTGCAAAAAAAAAAGTGTATTTGATTACTTGAGTAAAATTACAGTATCTCTGCTGTTAGTAAGTATTAAATGTTAAAGAAATTGGACCCCCCTTTCCTTTCAACTTTCCAAGAAAGTGCATGTAACAGTCCAGTTTTTTTCTTCCATACCTAATACAAAATAAACAAACACTATACCTGCTCTCTTGATCAAGAAGTCGTCTTCAATGTCATTGGAACCTTAATACTCACCCCAGCATCTCTTCCAAATACTTACTTTTTGAAATTCTGGACTCTGTTCTGTAAACATAATCTGTATGTCCTCATGCTTCCCTGCTTTTGCACTCTTCCCTTGACCCTTAGTCCCCTTGCTGTAGGTTGTAACTCAAGTCCTTCTTTAAGGTTAGTCATTGCTATTTCCTCTCTGAAACATTCCATGGGAATAGTTGGGACACAGAACAGTAGTAGTGCTATTAATAATAAAGATAATAAAATTAACTCAAGAGCTTTAACTGCCAGTGCTAAACCCTTCAGGGGGATATTTTATTTTATCCTCACAACAGCCCTGTAAGAACTGTATTGTTACTGTCATGTCACCATCTAACAGATGAAGTATCTAAGATTTAGCACACAGTAGCCAAAACTTAGTAAAACATTGAGATCCAGGTTGTATGGTCAAGTCAAGGTAAGGGCTGGTGCAGATCTTGGGACCAGCAGACTGACTCCAGAACTCAATTTTATTCCAGAATCTGAGTGACTAACCGCCATGCACGCTATCTCCCACAACACTGGCAGGATTGATCATTTTTTTCACTTGTTTGAGTTCCTCTGCGTCATTAGCTTAGCATGTATCCCAGTGTACGTTAGCTTGCTTTTCTGCCCATGGGCTCCTTAAGGAGAGAGCGATTTATTTATTTTTGTATTCTCAGAACACAGAACTGGCCCATTGCAGGATCCATTTATAGCCATGAAACGGGAATTGATTCTTTCTTTACACATTTATGTCTCCATTTTCTCTCACATACCTTATGATCTAACCAAACAGGAATATTTGGTATTGCTGACACCTTGTGCTGCTGCTCTGAGAGATCTTGGTATATGAGATGCCTACTGCCTAAAATGCCTTTCTGTGTATGTAAATCCTCAAGGTGACATGTCAACTCTTTCCTATCTCTTTCCCGAAGCTCTTCTAGCTCCTGAATCAGATGTGAAATTTCCCTTTCTGCAACCTTTAGCACTTTGCTTAAAGTGCTTATTTTCCCTTATCATTCCTACTCATTTATGTATCTACAAGATCTCTTTAAAAATATCTGTCCCTGAATCTTTCACATAGTAGGTGCTCAATAGAGATTAACTGAATTAAACATTTATTTAAATCAGTTAGCTTTGTTTTCTAAAAAACGAAGAGGTTCAAAGTCCTGGGCATTGTAAGATATAATTATATTTACTCATCTCTATAATGTCACTAAATACAGTGTAGACGAAAGGCAGTATTATTTTTATATCTTCTTTCCCTTTTACTGAATGCATGTCCTTTGATTAATTTTGGCCTATTTGTAAGCAAAGTTTACAAAATATCAAAAGAAAAGGACTTTCATTTAAATTATTGGAAAGATTTAACAGCTTTGAGATACTGAGGAATTTCTTTCTCTTTTATAATAAACCAGTAACACTCTTCAATGACATTTCACTGCATTCATGTTTGAATAGTGGTAACGAGGTTGAAAATGTCCAATAGACTGACATTATATTAAACCTCCATCTACTAAGTTAACAAATATTTACCAAGTTTCTACTGTGTACAAGGTAAAATACTTGGTAAGATTCTGTGAAGAATAATGAAGAGTCATATATAATTTTTTAAAGGAATGGAACATTAAGAAATGCAGAGAGGACAAATATAACCCGAGGCAGACCGTAGTATACTCCAGAAAAGATACCGGTGCTGTAAAGACATCCACAAAAAGAAGAAGTTTCCTCTTTTGGGAAACACATCAAACACTTCCTTTTTCATTTCCTTGCCCAATTTGCTAATACTGATGACCTATAATATACAATGAAAAGTACCTTTAGAAAAGTACATGAAAACAGTGGATTTTTAAAAATAAAATAATGGAACTAAAATATATAAAGAGAATTTGAAATGAACTTATGGGAATTTTAACATTATAAATTTAACATACGTTAGAGAAGAAAAATTACCATAACCTCATCATACCATAATTATTTTCATTTGTGTATTTTTTTCCTTTTATTTTTCCTACATAGATGATTCTTGGATATTTGCACATATTAAAGACATGCAATTCTGGGTACACCTACTTTTCCTTAACAAATGGAAAAGGAGAATAGCTTATTCAGGGTGTGGGCATCAGTGCGTCACAAAGTTCATTCAAACCATGGCTTGTGCGATATAGACACACTTCCTACTTAACCTACAGAAGGCCAAGTTTCCTTAGCCAAACAATTAGAAATGGCAACACCACCGCAACAATAGCAACAAAGTCTGTCACACAGAGTGGTCAGAGAATTAAGTGAAGTAATCTGTGGCAAGTGTTTAGCACAGCAGCTGTTGCAAAGGGTTCAAGAAACAGTGGCTCTCAAAATCTGACTCTCAGTTTTTTCTCTCATCATTAAAATATTTTATATTCTTGTGATACTGGTTTGAAATATCAGGAAATGGGCAGATAAACTCCGAAGAGATGAATACCAGCAGATCATACGGCATCTCCCAAGTTAAACACAAGGATGAACAGATACGGGCTCTGAAATCTGACAACCCTGTCCAGGTTCTGCTGCTGTGGCAGTCAATGTGGCTGATGTGGGATGATAGTAACTTTTTCTCTCCACCTAGTGGTATAAGGAAACACAGGCATAGAGACATCTACTCTCCCCAACTCCAGAAACAGCAGGCAACTCAGGGAATCCCCTTCTGTGCCTGCAGACAACACCACTGGGGACTGATAAAGAGCCGCAGCAGCACCAGAAGAAAGGAGACCAGACCTGTATTGCAAAGGCTCTGTAAATGACATTGTCATTGAAACCAAAGCCTACAACGTAGGCTGGAACCTATACACTAAACCTAAACAGGGTGATGGGCATGCTAAAATAGAAGATTAAAATAGGATCTAGGCTCTTCTCACATAACTGAAACATCCAGGATATGATGAAAAAAAAATCACCTATCATGCCCCAAACCAGGAAAACAGCAACCTGAAGAGAACAGATACTCAACTGAGGACACCAGTGAGATTTGTCAGATTTGGGGATTATCTGACAAGAATTTTAAAGCAGTTGTCACAAAATGCTTCAAGTATCAATAATACATGCTCCTGAAACCAATGGGGACAAAAGGGAACATCTTAGCAAAAAACACAGAAATAATGTTTTTTAAAAAACCAACTGGAAGTAATAGAAATGGAAAATACAATAATTGAAATAAAAAACTCACTGAATGATCTCAATAGCAGACAGGAGATGACAGAGAAAAGATTCAGTAAATTTGAAGACAGATCAATAAAATTTACTCAGTTGGAACAAAAGAGAGAGAAAAATAGACCGGGGAAAATGAAGAGAGCCTCAGGGATCTGGGCTATGTTCCTCAGGGATCTCAGTAACAATCTAGTAATCTAACATTTGTATCACTGGAGTCTCAGAAGAATAGGAAAAGTATGGGATTGAAAAGCATTGGAAGAGATAATGGTTGAAAACTTCCCAAATTTGGTCATAGATATTAAAAATACATAATTAACTTTTACAATTAGAATATGGTAACACTTCACATAAAATGTAGAAAACTCATATAATGGTCCTTCAATCTCTCCATCCTTTACGATATAGCTGTCACATATGTCTGCCTGCATTGTAAATTTCACAAGCTCATTTCTTACTTTAAAAGTCCCATATAGTTTAAAGAAACTAAGAGGAAATACTTTGTATTCCTTATTTGCAATGTCGTATTTTTTGTATTGCTTCTTGAATATTTGGAATTCCATCTTGTATTAGCATCCACTTTGATGAACAAAATTATAAAGCTGCTTTAAAATCTTTGTTTACCATCCAACATCTGGGTCATCTTAGAGTGGGTCTTGGTTGATTGTCTTTCCTGTAAAACTGGGTCACATTATTCTGGTTCTTCATATGCTGTGTAATTTTGGACTGTAGCCTGAAGAGTATAGGTATTATATGGTAAAGACTCTGGATTTGGTATGCAGCAAGTTCTCACTTCACATCATTGATAGGTTCATGGAAACTGCAACTTTAAGCAAAATAATGTAAAACAGAACCAATTTTCCCAAAGGCTAATTGATATAAGGCAGAGTTAAGTTCCTATGGCATATTCCTGGTCACTTCTAAATAGACTTCTAATGTTAAACACCAAACTTCTAAATAGACTTTTAATGTTAACACCAAAGTAAATGTAAGCTGTACATATATTTAAGAAAGATGAATGAAAAAAAAATTTACTCAAATTTTGAATAAATTCATTCACCAAACTGCATCCAGAGTAAATTCTTTTTCTTTTTCTTAGTCACTCAAATTTTGGAGTGACTGATGGTGGTTGCAGTGGTGACGGGTTAACTCACAGAATAAATATTTGCAAATGTTTTGTACTGTGTTGTACATTTATATAATTATTGTATACTTGGCAAATTTTTATTTTCCTGTAATTCATATTCATTCATTCATGTTCCAACCCACTTATTCCAATTCTGGGTTGCAGGTGGTGGGAACCCATCCTAGCAGCTCAGAGTACCAAGTGGGAACTCTCCCTGGCCAGAATGCCCTCCCATGAGAGGGCAACTCACACTCACCCACACTCACTCATGCTGGGACCATTAACACATGCTAGTTCACCTAAAGCACATATCTTTGGGATGTGGGAAGAAACCCAGTGTTCAGAGGAAAACTCATGCGGACATGGGGAGAGCATGCCAACTCCACCCAGATAGTGGTCTTGGCTGAAAGTGATTTTTTTTCTCATAGTTGTAACAAAACGATGTTGAATGAAGCATTAATCAAGGACCTGGTGTCGTCTTCTAAAGAGTGTTGATGTATTTTGCTTGGGAGCAGGTTAATTTGGTTAGATTCAAACTGCAAAATCTCTTTCTTGCATGGCAGATCATATCTTTGCTCAGCTCTCTTATCTTCAGCTTGCTTTGTTTGCAGTTTGTCTCATGCATTTATGGTTCAGTGGTCAATGACATCAGCAGAGTCTCCAAGTCCTTTCTGAGATTTCCCCCTTACTTCCCAGTGGTTGTGGCGGCCAAAATTGCCTGCTGACTCTGCAGATGAGAAATATTTTAGGTTTTCTAGTGAAGTTTTGGTTGGCCTACTTGATTCTGTTTTTGTTCTGCCCTCAGGGCAAAAGCTGTAAAAAATGGGAAATCACCTCCAGCTGATTCCTTCTTCTACATTTCACAACCCTCAAGAATCTGCCTGCTTTAGTTTACTCTCCAGCAGTGCTTTTGATTTTGTCCAGAATCTAGAGTTATCTGCAGAAAGGTTGGGTTCAGCTGGAGCTGACCAGGGCACAAGGAGGCAGAAACCCCCACAGAGATTTTTATGAGAAATTTCGTGATAATAGAATTAAGTCTGAAAGACTGCTGTCTTTTTAAACATTCCTCCTTTCCAAATGAGAGCTTGTTTTTGTTCTTGTTTGAACCAGAATGCATCTGGTTCTTTAGGCCTCTCAGATGAGTTTCTTCAGGCCAGGCGCAGTGGCTCATGCCTGTAATCCCAGCACTTTGGAAGGCTAAGGTGGAAGGATTTCTTAAGCCCAGAAGAGACCAGCCTGTCTCTATAAAAAATACAAAAATTAGCCTGGCATGCTGGCACACACCTGTATTCCCAGCTAGCGGGGAGGCAGAGGCTAGAGAATCTCTTGAGTCCGACAGGCTGAGGCTGCAGTGAACAAATATCATGCTACTATACTCCAACCTGGGCAACAGAGTGAGACCCTGTCTCAAAAAAAAAGTTTCCTCATTTAGACCCTGCATATTTCTTATTAGGATAAGGATCTAAGTTTATCATGTACCTATTGTTTCGTTTACCTACATTTCCATGTAATTAATATGCACATTTTTGGAGACCAGACTTTATGGAAGTCCCTTGTACCGTAAACGTTTTTTCCTCTTTATTACACAATTAGCTTGCAGTTTCCTATTTTTTTGTTTTTTTGAGATGGAGTTTCGCTCTTGCTGCCCAGGCTGGAGTGCAATGGTGGGATGTCAGCTCACCGCAAATTCTGTCTCCTGGGTTCAAGTGATTCTCCTGCCTCAGTCTCCCGATTTTTTGTATTTTTAGTAGAGACAAGGTTTCTCCATGTTGATCAGGCTGGTCTCGAACTCCCGACCTCAGGTGATCTGCCAGCCTCAGCCTCCCAAAGTGCTGGGATTACAGCGCTCGGCCGCAGTTTCCTTCTTAATATACTCCCTAAGTACTTCACATCAGGGCAGCTAAGATTGTCAACTGTCCAGTCCAGGTCCTGGTCTGTTCTGTAGACTCACTGCCTTGTTGAGCAATTTGGGTGAAGATCAGTGATCCTAGGTTGGTCCTGTCTTTTCAATGTGGAGTCAAAACAAAATACTTATAAACCTATAAAATATGTTTTGTTCTTGCCAGTAATTTTATATACTATTAACTTCTACAGCTCTGCATGGAAAAATTAGTGGTAAAATGGGAAAGTGGTTCAAGCCACCTTCATGCTGTCCTTTAAACAATAGATTCAACAGCTCTGAAAGGACTTTTTTTTTTTTTTTTTTTTACAAGCATGCAGAAATACCTTAAGAGTCACTTTTTATTGAGGGGGAACAATCATAGTGATCTGTGCTAAAGTATAAAGAAAAGCAGGGGGAAGGGCGTTAAAAACGCAATAAAATTTGACATGAAAAATACATTAAGCTTTTGAAATTGACTTACTTAAAAAGTAACATGTTAAAATGAAGATTAGAAGATTTGAAAAATATAAATCAACCCTCATTTAAACACCTAGATGCAAGTTCTTCTTTCCTTAAATGTCACTTTGATAGTCTGCATCCTCGTCACTTTACATGAAAACACAAATTTAAAGTCATACAAGGTTTGGCATCGCCCTGGCATCTAACAGGAACGTGATGTTTGTTGCACAGAATTTTAAAAATAGATTTTTTCATAAAGGAGATCTTATTTCTTAAATTTTATTTAATAATACAAGAAATATCTTTAACTTTTTTTTTTGAGATGGAGTCTCGCTCTGTCAGTCTGGAGTGCAGTGGCATGATCTCAGCTTACTGCAACCTCTGCCTCTCGGGTTCAAGCGATTCTCCTGCCTCAGCCACCAGAGTAACTGGGACTACAGGCGTCCGCCACCACACCCAGCTAATTTTTGTATTTTTAGTAGAGACAGGGTTTCACCATGTTGGTCAGGCTGGTCTCAAACTCCTGACCTCGTGATACATCTGCCTCAGCCTTCCAAAGTACTGGGATTACAGGCATGAGCCACCGTGCCATGCCAATATCTTTAACCTTATAAATAGTGGTAGTACATAAGAAATGTATTCACTACAGACAGAATATCTTATTTTATTGTGCTGCATAATAATCCTTTCCTAAAAAAAAAAATCACTGCTTCTCCACAGTTACAAGAGACCAAGAGCATACTAAAACACTTTATTGTCATTACTAAATGCATTAAATATACATCCTAAATGGAATATGCTGTACATCTGATAAAGGCAAAAAGAAAACATTCATCAAGGCAAAAAGAAAACAGCCAATGATGGAAAGATGGCACACACAAGAAAAAAAAAAAAAGAACAGTTCTCAAATATTGCAGTAACTTTTCAATGTATCATAGATATTCCACAGCCTTTCTATGAAACGGAGGGGGACCAAACATTATACACAGTTTGAAGAGATTAAATGACAGCAAACCTACAGTTATTAGCATCCAGGAATAATTTTTATTCCTGGCCCATTTTCTGCCCACTGGAAAAAATTGCACTGTTTTTCCTTCCCAAGAGGACACACAAAAAAATTCTTTCCATTGTTAGGTCCAATCTTCAATACTGTTTTCATGATGGAACGTTTGCCATGGTTGCAGAATGGGAAGGACAGATCTGCCCACTGCAGGAAAAAAAGGTAAATTTAGAAGTTTATATAAAAGTTATCATGATGTACAGGCTGTCCCTAGGTGCATGTGATGAGTGCCATATAGTCTTCACTGCTGTTATCATTAATTTGACGTTGTAAAACAGACACTTAGTTTTTGCCCTTAAAAAAAACTTATATCCTAAAAGAAGCATCTCTTTTACAAATTTGTTTGAATCACTCAGAAAACTGCCACAATTCTGAGCTTCCCTGTGTCTGTTTTACAGAAGTTTCTTCAGTCTGTTAAGAATAATTGAAAACTACCAAAATCTTGCTATAATCACCGATAGCCCTGCTATCGGTCTGTTTCAGTTAAAACTGTAAGAGCAGACGAGGCACAGTGGCTCATGCCTTTCATCCCAGCACTTTGAGAAGCTGAGGCTGGAGGATCGCTTGAGTACAGGAGTTTGAACCCAGTCTGGGCAACCCTGTCTCTAAAAAAACTAACCAAAGAAACAAATAAACAAAACAAAACAAAACTGTAAGATCAAAGATTTGTCATGATTTTAGTATTAAACTTTCTTACAAAAAGAAAGAATCAAATAGGGACTTACCCAGACTAAATTTGACAGATTCTATTATATTATTCTTATTAATTTTGACCTTGAGAGATATGAAAAAGGCTATTATATTTTTAGCAATACCATGATTATTGCTAATAATATTTTCCCATTACATCTATAAAAGCTTCTTGAGGAGGAACTCTGTGAATTTTGTGGGGTAGAGTCATATTTTGTTCAGAGATTGAGGTCTAAAATCACTATCCAATTTTCCCTGGGAAATTCCTTAAGAAGGTATCATATTGAAGACAGATATTTGATCTTTTCAAAACGTCCAACCAGAATATCTTTGCTTTAGCACTGAAACATATCAATATTTTCTTTTTTCAGTTCTATTCCAGATGAAGCATAACTAGAAAAAATATGTATCTCTGAACTTTAGAATCACACTCAGCTTGATGAGATGCTCACACGAGGAATACTGGAAGTGAGACCGACTAAACGGACCTGAGGTTCTTATCTCCTATCTTAGGTTCATCTTCAGGGACACATCCACAGAATGGGAAGGCGTGAAGAATCGCCTATTGCTAAACTGCTATTGTGCCATCACGTTTTTGGGTCAAGTGTGGTTAAGTAGGATTTGATAAGGTTAATGTAAATCCCAGGCATGTAAACTGTTTTTCTTATAAACCTTTATCCAGTGCATAAACAAAGGTTTGGATGTAGCACTGAAGTCAGGAAGAACAAATTCTTACCTTGGATTATTATTAGCCACATATGTACTACTATTACTTACTAGTTACTCAATATCTTTCTAACTTTACATGCTACGGGCAACACTTCTAGACTTGTGATTACAAATGTGATATACTCTAACAATGTAATAGCTATTATGTTATTAAATTTTTTTGGCTGAATATCTGAATTTTAAGGTATTCAACATTCAAGATTTAGATTGAATGCCAATACGGCTATTTCAAATTTAAAGGTAAAAGGTCAAACTGGGTAAGTATTGCTACTTGTTACATGTGAATAACCAAAGTATTTAATTACACTGTAGTAAGCTAGATAAATCTTACACATACTTCAAAAAATCCACATTGTGCTTCTCTAGGTAGAGGACAGGCATAAAAGTGCCTGCCCTTGTTTTCACCATCCTTCCTCACGACTCGTAGAATGCAGAGGCGGTTGTGTTTATTACAGCGAGGACTGCCAGGATATAAGGTACGAGGGCCATCTGTCATAGTAATTTGAAGTTCACTGTAATGACAGGTTGTAAAATCAGTACAGCATAAGAGTGCTAAAGGGACCGTTCACAACACTTTACCCCCACATGTCAGATTTTCACTTGTACGGAGAAATTTGATCAAAAAGTGGACCATGACATTAGGTAATTACACAAACTGCGGTCTTTATTCTTTGTTTTCCCAGGTAATTCTCATTTATTTCCAAAGTTACCTATGTACCTAAAACACATCATTTAAATTTCTAAAGAACAAAATCAAATTTTATTTTTCATTTGTGATATTCAGTTCTTTTCTTACCCAATATTACACTGTAGCCACTTTTATTTCTTCTAAAATATTCTCAAGTCCAGGTTCTCCATTCCCACTGGCCCCAAAGTAGCTAGTCACAATCTTCTCTAATTATTTTCTCATCGGTAGCAAACTCTCATCAATGGCTCTGACAAGGCCATAGAAATCACTCTATCTGCTGTCCACTTTAAAGACAATTTTCTATGCTTTTCTTTGATCAAGAGTACTGTAATAGTCACAATCATATTCCTGCAAGAAACAGGCTGCCTGGCAGAGAGCAAAAATGTGAATTTTGTAAAGCTAGCAGAGAAGCTTTATCTTCCCCTACAATTAGGATCAAGAGTATTTGGAGGTTATCCTCACAGCCAGTGTACGCAAGCTATAAACAGAATTTTCTTTTTGAAAAGAAGCTTAATTTTCTATGTTGTACATACTTTAATAATGCCTTTATAAGAGTTAGTTTTTAAATAAACTAGTTAATGAGAAAGTGTTCACATTCATTAAACGCAGAAGTGTCCCCTTAATGTTCCTATTTTTTAAAAATTAATGATAAAACAGTTCATCCCTTCTCATCTTTTTGGTAAATTTCTAAAGAACAAAATATCATTCTTAAATAACGGTTAAAAATACTTTAAAAAAATCAAATATGATTTCCCGTTTTCCTTGTTTCCTAAACTGCACTTTTTACCCACTCGTTTCCATAATGATGCTTCAATGCATTGTATGTAATTGAAATGTTCAGAGAATGCAATCTTTTATTTCTGATGAGATTTACTGAAATTAATTTATCTAACAGATACTTAAATATACTGCTTTAAATATGTTTGCTGGGATGAACTCAAACATTCTGAGGGCAGTTTTCTAAGGTTTCTTCGATAGCCATTTGTAAAGTAAGAGCAGTTGTAGCCATTGATAAATAAATCATGATCATTAAATTCTTCACCAGCAACTATTTTGTTGGTACCTTGTTCAGGGTAGAGGGGTGGTGGTTGCATTTTAGAGTCATGGGTAAAACACAGAAATAGGAAAGCTGAGAGGCAAAGAACTTTTCTTTTCCACAACCTTTCAGTTCACCGATTCCCTCCAAAACTCCATTTCACCAATCTCCTCCAAAACTTTAACTACAAGAACAGCCAAATGTCTGAACAGTTGTAGCGAAGTCAAGAGATTTCACAATTAAGGCAACTGGTTCATAAACAATGCTTTCTTTAACAAAATTAAAGGAGAAAAGATTAAGAGTATTAACAGAAATGAATGAAATGATGCTTTCTTCTTAAAAATTATGTGCACATAAAAAGTTTTATATCTTATTTTGGAGGTGGCTGTTTTGGATAATGGTTGAACATTTTCTAACCCACTTGTTTCAACCTAGAAAACTCCAGGGTTCCACATATCCAGGAAGAGGTTTAGATTCTCTTACTATTAAAGCTTTTCTCAGGAAAAAGGCGAAGGTAGAAGGCAGGACTTAAATAGAAAGGACAGGCCCAAATGTCTTCTTTCCACCTTCCACTCCATTTCTTCCTTTAAAAGTTAAATTAAAAACATAACCACATGCGATCTTATTCTTGGTACTCAGAGTGTGGTCCACGGACCAGAAGCATCAGCATCACCCAGAGCTTGTTGAAAAATACAGACATATGCATCCCTACTCCAGATTGCCTGCAGAATCAGAATCTGCATGTTAGCAGGATTCCCAGGTGATTCGTATGCACATTAAGTTGTGACACACTGAGATAATGTAACCAAGACACTGATGCCACCTGTGACCACATGGGCTCTACATATGTATGGCTAATCTTAATTTTATGATAGAAAACATTACCCAGGATAATTAAATGTTATGGTTAACGGAGGATATCTTAGTTCCTCTTTGTTTTAATCATCTGAAAACTTTCTAAAATGTGGCAGATTTCTTAGTTAAATGTAGCATACAGAATTGTCAATTTCAGTGATCACGACCATCATTTTGAATATTAACGCTGGGTTATAAATGATCAGGAGCTGGCAAACCTTTTCAGATAACATATTTTAGGCTTGTTGGTCTTATGGTCTAAGTCTGTTACCACGAAAAGTAGCCACAGAAAATATCTAAACAAATGGAAATAAGCTTTTCACAACCAGGTGGTGGGGTGGATTTGGCCTTGCTGGCTGTAGTCTGCTCATGTACATGTCATGAGACTCCAGAACAATGCCTGAGGCATAATAGATTCTCAATACTTATTAATAAATAAAACTGAACTGAGACTAGACAAAAACTATCATCAAGAAGAAAGACATTACTAAGCACAGATCTGTAATTTTAAAGTGAATATTATTTTTTCACAGTCAATTTAACAGTTTAACTCAGGGGTGTCCAATCTTTTGGCTTCTCTGGGCCACATTGGAAGAAGAAGAAGAGCTGTCTTGGGCGACACATAAAATACACTAATACTAATGATAGCTGATGAGCTTTAAAAAAATCAACAAAAAACTCACGTTTTAGGAAAGTTTATGAATTTGTGTTGGGCTGCATTCCAAGCCATCCTGGGCTGCATGTGGCTCACAAGTCTTGGGTTGGACAAGTTTGGTTTAACTTATTTGATAGGTAGGGTGGTTCATTATAGTAAAAATACTGTCTGAATTTTTTTGGATTAATCAGTCCAACTGAATGTAGATTTTGTCACACAGGATTATTTCAAGGATTAAAAAAAAAACAAAAGTGAAATGACTCATTCTGGATGATCCCAGGTGGTTCTGAAATCGTTAGGCTGAGAACTCCAAGAAGTAACCCGGAAACAAGGACATGGTGTCAGTACTTGCACTGGTGATTAAAGATGGATCTTCAACACCCCTGACGGCAGCAAACATGAGAAAATATTAATGATTTTGTTACTGTCATTTCACCCTTCTATGTGAGCCTTTGCACGAACTCAAGAAAAATTTCAACCTACAACACATGCATTCCTTGAAAATGCATCACTGTGTTTTGCTCTGTGTTGACAATAATTGGATCGACAACTTAAACTGTTTCTAGTAATTATTCTTAACTGCTTAAAAATGGGTTCAATCATCTAATTTAAAAGCCAATAGCTGGAGAGTGTACACATCTATCTCAAGACCAATCAGAAAATATGCCTCATCAACATTGCATGTATTGTGTGGTAATGAGAACAGTAATTAAGAGAACAAAAGTCAAAGTAATTATCATATAATATTAAAGAAAAAATAAACTGGCTATAAATTATGAATGGACCACCTGCTTTAATAGTATTATGCTGTGAGCTTCTGCTAGGCATCTTGTCCACAAGATGAACACTAGAGCTGTCAGACAAGGAGAAAAATGAAATAAATGACAGTAATTTGCAATTTATTCCTTGTAAAGTAGCTGGGTGCAGAAGGGCTGCTGGGTGAATTTATTTCATCCCTTGACATTTATTCTGCTGGTTGATCTTGATTGATTGTGGAGTCTCAGTCCTGGTGTTCTTATATTCAATAGATACGCAGGTTGCGGCATTTCTAAGTAATGCTGTGCACTGTGATTAATCATATGATCCTATCACTAATGGCTTATGAAGGAATCATTTAAATTTAAGGTTACATTAATGTTTTTAAAATCCCTAATTCATTAGTTAAATTGTCTAAGATTTTCTACAAAGCACTAAGAGAATAAAAATATGCCAAGATATTTCACCTAGGTACAACGAATGCCACAATATTTTAAGATTATCGCTTCTACTTTCCACTTCAGCCATGGAACAGGAAAGACTGGAAATGATTTTCTCCTCCAGGATAGCCTCCCAAACATTCTTAACTAACTTCCATCATGAAGCATTAACTAGGGTTAAAGTGAAAAGGTGGTGGATTTATCCAGTCAGTTAAAAGTTCAGCCCGCATTGCTTCATTCAAATATGAGTATGTGAACAAAACTTAAACCAGTTATCATAAATGATTACGAACAAAACATTAAAAAAACAGTCAAGGATAAGTCATCAGGATTAACTGATGGTAAATTTAGAGTTGGAATAGGAAACTTGGAGTAAATGCATCTACTGAGCAAAGACTGTCTCAGAATTTGTTATGAAATAAGCTTTAAGGATTCCTACAGGTCGATCTAGGAGTTTACACCAAATGGTCCCTCATCTCACTGCTGAGAGGAGGCATCTACCTACCAGGAAAGGCATAGTTAATAAGAGGAAAAAACGGTGAATCTCAGAATTCCACCAGAGATTACCCTAGGTCCCAATCAAAGCACGCCCCTCCATATCCGTAGGTTCCCAATCCATGAATTCAACCAACCTTGGATTGAAAATATTTGGAAACAAAAAAATAATAATAATGAAACAATAAAAAAAAGTATACAAAGAAAACTCAAAACAGTATAACAATTATTTACACAGCCTTTACATTGAATTCAGTATTATAAGAAGTAATGCAGAGATGATTTAAAGTATATGAAAAGGTGTGCATAGATGATATGCAAGGACTATGCCATTTCATATTGGGGACTTGAGCATCTTGCAGATTTTGGTATCCTGTCATGTTGCCTGTAACTTACGATAAAAATGGAAATGCTGGCAGGGCGCGGTGGCTCATGCCTGTTAACCCAGCATTTTGGGAGGCAGAGGCGAGCGAATCAGCTGTGGTCAGCAGTTCTAGACCAGCCTGGCCAACATGGTGAAACCTTGCCTCTACAGAAAATACAAAAACTAGCCAGGCATGGTGGCGTGCGCCTGTAATCCCAGCCACTCGGGAGGCTGAGGCAGGAGAATTGCTTGAACCCGGGAGGTGGAGGTTGTAGTGAGCCAAGATCACGCCACTGCACTCCAGTGTGGAAGACAGAGCAAGACTCCATCTCATAAAAGAAAGAAAAGAAAAAGAAAAAAAGGAAATATTAAGTTTCCTGTGTTCTGGTTAAAATAAATCTGTAAATCTAGTAGACTAGCTCAGGAGTCTTCAGGTTTTCCTGTGAAGATCTTGGATTACTTAGATAAAATTGGAGTTTATGTGATTGAAATGCCTTGTCAAGGCCTTTTGCTGAGTTTTGGGGGGAAAGATGGTCACAGTTTGTTTTTTTATTTAAGCTGGGCTACTCAGAAGATGTCTCAAGTTATGAACCAGAGATCTGCTAGTACTTTGTTTTGTTTTTCTCATGAAAATTTGTGTGGTTCCTAACTAATTTTAGTTGCTCAGATGTTTGCTAATTCTAAATAATAGCATTTGTTAAACTTGCAAGGTAAATCTGTTAAATAGAGAAAGTAAATTTAGATAAACTGATAGGCTAGATAAGGTTTACTCTAAGATGTGAAAGATCTAAAGTCAATTTCTTTATTAAAGGTAGGAAGAGATATGACTTTATTCGAATACGTTTCATTATCTTTGTATCTGGTATAAAGCAAAAGAGACACATTGATAGGTAATTTACTTACTCTTCGGGGTGACGATCTGAATCTAGTAAGTTTCCTTTATTCCTAGGATATAAAAGGCTATGACTTTATTCAAGTACTTGATCCACCTTGTTATATCAACTGGTATGAAGTGTGAAAGATGTGAATGTAATAACTTTTCTTATTTCTTAAAGATAGAGAAATATCTAAAAAGATTCTTTAAAATATTAGTTTGTCTCTATTTTGTTATACCAATAACTGACATGAGACAAAAAAAGTGACCAATATACTCTTGTTATTTAAGACTTGTTAATATCCTTGAATTTTCCCAAAGGATGTGAAAGAGAAATGATTTGCAGTCAAAAACTCCATCTCAAAAAAAAAAAAAAAAAAAGTAACTGTCTTAAAGACCAAAGTTAAAAACATCATACCTGTTAGAATATCCAGGGTTGTAGCTTTTAAGATCTGGTGATGAGTAGTGGGCTGTTTTCAGTTTTTTATGTGTTGGACTGAATAACTTAGATTCTGAACTGATTGTAGGTGATACGTTTGCTTTGCTGGATAGTTGAGTTATATCGTTTGTTCTCTTCTTGGAGGGGTGCTGGGTATCGCTCAAACAAACCGTAGGAGGAGGAAATATTTGAAACTCCTCATCTAGTATCTGGTTTTGTTTGGTTTTTCTTTCCAAAGTACTGGATTTATTGCTAAAATCAGTCAAGACAAGAGTTGTAGTTCCAAATGTAGTTTTCCTGTTGATCTTTACTTCTGTATGAGGTTTTCCAAAAGTATTACATGGGTACTTCACTAAGTTGCTGAAGGCAGTAGAATTTTCTTCATTCTTGACCACTGAATCTGGAAGAAGAGATAAGTAATTCTGCAATAGTCCTATAAATATAACTACTGACTATGTGAAACATCTTTTTATTTGATCAAAATATTTATGTCACTTTATTACGATGAAATATATAGAACTAATCATACAAAGTTAGTTTGGGGAAGTCAGAATCAATCATCTTCTGGCTAGGAAATGAAATACTATGTAAAATGTAAAATTTCAACTTACAGAAACCCAGAGATGGGTTTAACAAAGATTTATATTTGCTTTTTATGATGTTTAAGCATTTAAAGGTCATTCAGCTATCAGTTTTGCTAATATTAGGCAAAGTATTAAAAAGTGGTAATTAAGAGATGATGTCCCATAAAGCTTTAGGTCAGTAGTTACAGACCTGTTTCTAGACTAACAGGACTGTTTCTGTGAATGGAAAGACAAAGTGAAGGCTTATTTAAAATAAGTAAAGATGAATTACAAAGACTTAAATCTATTAAATACAGTGTTTCAACAAAGTATCAGACGATTTTGAAATCTGTCCAATAATACATTTTATATCATCATTAAGATGTCTTTCTGACTCAGAAACATTAACAATATAATAGTTAATGAGACATAAATGCATTTCAGAATGTTGAATTCAGTGTGGCAACCTAAGATCGTGGTTTTCCATGGGTTCTGTCTCTGCTGAAGGATACTAAAGAAGAAGGGATAGAAATAGGAGATGCAGCAAAGCTGTACAACGGGTGATGTCTGTCTTTCTGGCCCAGGGAACAAAACACAATATGACAGTTAACACAGAGTGGGGGTCCATAAGTCAACAATGAACTTTCTCATCTCTAATTAAGAAAAGAAATAACACTTTGAGAATACAATAGAAGCCGCAGCAATGAAATGGCTCTTAATCACAGGTTTCCTCTGAGGTTTTACATGTTCTAAATGCATGAAATCGTGAGCTATAAAGAGTTATTTTGAAGGATGTCAATGAAATCAGTACAATTGTCTGGGTAAAGATTTTAATAACAAGGGGTAGAAGGGATAAAGAAGAGAAAAAATTCAGCATTTTTCTATTCCACCTGCAAAGATATTCTTACAGAAATCCTCCCTTTCAATTTATGAAACACTTGGGCTGAATAACAAACTCGAAAGTTGCTGAAATCTGCATAAAACAAAGCTTTATTGAATAATTCATTAGAAACAGTAGAGAACAGATGTGATCATCTCCGTTTTTTTGAGATACAAAGGCACATACTGTTTTAGGACAAGCATGTTTTCCCTCCCTGTTAAAAAAAAATACTCAACAGACTATTAGCATAGTTTACATGCAAAACTGGCAATTCCTTTAAACCTCTGAGAAAGAAAGTATTTTATTTAGTTAGGGAATATCAAGATGGAGCAAGATACATTCCTCACTTTGTATAATTTACCCTCTTAGAAATGTAACAAACTCAAAATCAAAATTCAGTCTTACCAATAGGCCTTGAGGTCAAGCAAGCATCACATGCCTTAGAAGAGGGCTTATTTATTAAAGTGCAGACCACACATGTCCACTGCTCTTCAGACTTCTGAGCCACAGAGTCCATAATATGATCCACCCTGCTAGGTGTCCAACTGATTACACTATTTCTAGTCGGTAGCTTGCTGTAAGATAATTTTTAAACTTAATCATTAACATTGTTATTGCCTTATTCTTGTCTGAGTATTTTAGAAATGATTACAGAACCATTAATACCCCAGCGCTATTTCTTTATTATTGCTTAGAAGTTAGAACTATATCTTAATTTTTTTTTCTTTGTAGAGATGGGGTCTTGCTATGTCATCCAGGTTGGAGGGCAGTGGCACCATCATAGTTCACCAGAGCCTTGAACTCCTGGACTCATGCAGTCTTCCCACCTGAATCTCCTGAGTAGCTTGGACTACAGGTTCACATCAGCATGCTTGGCTAATTTTTAGTAGAGATGGTATGCTATGTTGCCTAGGCTGGTCTTGAACTCCTGGCCTCAAGTAATCTTCTTGCCTTACCCTCCTAAAGTGCTGGGAGTAAGGTGTGAGCCACCATACCTGGCCAGGGTAAAATGTTTTCACCTGGACCCTACTAATTTTGTTAAAGTGAGAACTATCAAATAAAAGTTATTTAGAGTCAAATAATTGAGTGCATTTTTTTAACCAACTAAAAATATTTAGTATCACATTAGGAAGTATTTCTCAAATAATATTTTAAGTAATTGCTATATTACCAAAACAAAACTAAAATACCTTTATTCAATTAAATTATGGGAAAATACACCTATGCAGAAATTAGAGGATTTGAAAGATGTGAAAGTTTTATATTCATGTGCGTAGGGAAAAAAAAACTCAGGAAACTCTAGAATTTCCCTACAATATCTGCTGAGCACTATATACATTCATTAATCCATAATGATAATAAAAGATATCTCTTTGTCTTATTTCCCTTCATGTAAAACTGTTTCATGGTGGACAGCTGATTAATAGATTAGCAAGCAAACAATAAAACCAACCCTGATTTTTGGCCACAAATGTAAATCTTGATTCTCCATCTGAGGTTCTTTACTGACCATGTATTTTTACACAAAATGCCTTTATACGGCTGCGACATAGTCCTACTCTCTAAAGCACAGCTAGCTGTAGGTCTGCAACTAGAGCATGTCACGTGCTTATGCAACCATGGCAGCATCACAGATTCCCTTCCGGATCCTAAACATTAATACTGACAAAAGGTCTTCCAGGTAAAGGCTATGTATCTTACATTTCAGAACATGAGTTCTTTGACTTTCAAAGGTAACCTTCTCTCCTGTAACATTTTGTTGTTTACATATAATTATACTAGTTTTAAAATTCAGGCGTGTCTGGTAAAATAATAAATAGCATAAGAAAACCTGAAAGTAAGATATATCTCATTAGGATTCTTTTATCTTTACTTACCTTGACTTTTAATGCCACTCAGTGTTTATTATCCCTATGGAACATCAGATCTTCTACAGAATTTGTTTATTTGACCTAATCTCTGTCCTCTACTAACATACTTTGAAAGGCAGCATGATGCATTTATCTATAATTAAAGGCAATTTAAATGACCTTTAGATTTTCAACGTGCTCCAACTTTTCCCTATTTTCATTTTCTTCTGTCCTATAAGTTTCCTTAATCATAAGGAGAATTTTATTGTTACATACGGAGCCTTTGGAAACATTCTTTCCTTACTGCTCCATTTCTTCATCATCCAATAATAAATTCTTCCCAGTCTCCACTTGGATATGTAACAAGAATCTCAAACTTAATGTGTTGTAGTAGAGTGAATAACGGCCTCCCAAAGACAACAGGTCACAATTCCAGGAATCTATAAATGTTACTTTATAAAGATGGAGGGTTTTGCAGATGTAATTACAGATCTTGGCATAGAGAGATTATTTTGGATTAGCCCGTGGTCCCTTAACCCAATCGTAAGTATTTTTATAAAAGAGAGGCAGCTGGGCAAGGTGGCTCATGACTGTAATCCCAGCACTTTGGGAGGCTGAGGCGGGCAGATCACCTGAGGTTGGGAGTTCAAGACCACCCTGACCAACATTGGAGAAACCCCCATCTCTACTAAAAATACAAAATTAGCTGGGTGTGGTGGTGCATCCCTGTAATCCCAGCTACTCAGGAGGCTGAGTATCGCTTGAACCCGGGAGGCAGAGGTTGTGGTGAGCTGAGATCTCGCCATTGCACTCCAGCCTGGGCAATACAAGAGCAAAATTCCATCTCAAAAAAAAAAAAAAGAGAGAGAGAGAGAGAGAGAAGCAGAGGGAGATTTGATACACACCAAAGAGAAGGCAAAGAGACCACAGAGGCAGAGGCTGCATGCAGTGATGTAGCCACACATGAAAGAATGCTGGCAGCACCAGAAGTGAGAAGAGGAAAGGAATAGGATTCCCCCCTAGTGCCTCCAGAGGGAGCACGGTCCTACCTACACCTTTATTTTAGTCCAATGAAACTGATGTTGAGCTTTTGGCATCCAATATTTGAATGAATCCATTTGTGTTACTTTAAGCTACCAAGGTCATGATCATTTATGACAGCAGCCACAGAAAATGAATACAGATAAAACTCATGATCCACCAATCTGCAGTTCTACTAGTCCATCTCATGTCAGTAAATGGCAACAGCATCACTCAATTGATCAGGCCCAGACGTAGAAGTCATCCTTAATACTTTTTTTCCTCACATTCCCGCCTTCAAGTCTATCAGCAAATCCTGTAGGGTCTGCTGCAGATGCAGATTTACATGAAGCAAAAGAAGTTCAACTTTCCATGGCTTGGTGTGTCCTCTTTGGACTGGGATGGGCAGCATGGAGAACGGGAGCCATAACTCAACCACATGCTGGGGGTTCAGAGTGTTGCAGGCAGAGGTAGTCCCGGGGCCTGGGTGCTGCCAATATCACCTCACATCTGCTCAGTGCCCAGGGACAATGTTGCCTTGGTGACCTCAAGGAGCAGGTGGACTCTGCCCTGAAGCTTGAGGAGAAGGACCTGAACAAGAGATGCTGCATCATTCTGTGTTCACAGGCCACCATAATCCAGGCTGCCAGGCCACTCTACCCCACACCACCCACCCTAACCTGGTAGAATTGAGAAACCTGAGGCACCTGAGGAAGATCAAAGGGCTAGAGTTCTCAAAGTCAAGTCCTCAGGCCAGCAGCATGGACATCACGTGGGAACGTGTTAGACATGCAGATTCTCAGGCCCCTCGCCAGACCCACTGAATCCCCAGCTCTGGGGGTGGGGCCTGGCAATCTGTTTTCATACGCCCTTCAGAAAATGCTGGTACACACTAAAGTCTGAGAGACACTGCTCTCAGGGTTTCCTTATAGATGAGAAGTAATGCTGAAATAACATATGGGGAAGTTGGAGATACGTCACTGTCGACAACTGTGAAGCTAAAAGTTTTCTCATCTAGCCATAATAAAAGATGCAATGATATTGTTGGTGGCCATATGAAAAGGCAATCAAGGAGTTTGCAGCCAAAAACATGAGGGAACACAATTACACAGCTGTGTCAGGCAGTGAACTAATAATATTTCATTTTTTCTGATGTTTGTGGTGTTTAAGAAATATAATTTGTTGTGATTTCTTATTCTAAATATTCACATTAGAACCTAACGTTGTAGTCATATTTTTAAATTGTTTTTCATAAATAAGGCCCCCTCAATTATAAAAATTTCAGTCCTTAATCCTACCTCAACTTCCAAAATTATCCTAAACGCGACATTTTTTTCCCACCACTTCCACTCTCTTCCCTGTCACCAGCATTTGCCACCTGCACTACTGCTGAGAGCCCCCGATGCTGCCACTTCACTCTGGTTCCACGACCATCACTTTCCCACACAGCAGCCTAAATAATCCTCAGAAAGCCCAAGTCAGTTCATGCTGCCCTCCTGCTCAAAATCTCCCAATGGCCCCAGCTCAAACTATTGACAACAGTTGCCAGAGTGATTGATCTTCTCAAACATAAGTCAGTTATTTCACACCCATTCAAAATCCTCCAAAGGCTCCCATACTACTCAGAATAAAGTGGAAACGTCTTTTCTCGGACAAGTCAAGTCTGCATGCTCCTTGGCTCCTCCCAAGCAGAGACGCTCCCTCTGTCTCTCACTCTCTCTGCTTGGTCAGTCACACATGCCTTCTTTCTCTTCTTTGAACAACTCAGAAGCTTCATGCTTTTCTGGGCTACCTTCTTTGAAAATTTTACCCCAACCCCAGATTGTTACAAGTCATCAGGTCTTTTCAAATCTCCTCCTCAGGGACTAATCTGTCCACCCTATCAAAAAGGAGCCCTCACCGTCGCTATCCCCTACCGTGGCTGATGTTCTTGAGAACACGAATCACCTCTTATCATTGCCTCATGTCTTATACACGTATGTATAGATACGTTTTTCTTTCTCTTGAGGCAGAATCTCACTCTGTCTCAAGAAAGGGATGAAGGAAGATTTACCAAGCAAGTGGAGAGCAAAAAAAGAGCAGGGATTACAATCGTAGTCTCTGATAAAGCAGACTTTAAACCAACAAAGATCAGAAGAGACAAAGAAGGGCACATAACAACAAAGGGATCAATGCAACAAGAAGAGCTAACTATCTTAAGTATATATACACCCAATATAGGAGCGCCCACATACATAAAGCAAGTTCTTAATGAACTACCAAGAGACGTAGACTCCCACACAATAATAGTGGGAGACTTTAACACTCCACTGTCAATATTAGACAGATCAATGAGACAGAAAATTAACAAGGATATCCAGGACTTGAACTCAGATCTGGACCTAATAGACATCTACAGAGCTCTCCACCCCAAATCCACAGAATATACACTCTTCTTAGCACCACATCACATTTACTCAAAAATTGACCACATAATTGGAAGTGAAACACTCCTCAGCAAATGCAAAAGAACAGAAATCATAACAAACAGTCTCTCAGACCACACTACAATCAAATTAGATCTCAGGATTAAGAAATGCACTCAAAACTGCACAACTTCACGGAAAGTGAATAACCTGCTCCTGAATGACTACTGGATAAATAACAAAACAAAGGCAGAAATAAAGGTGTTCTTAGGAGACCGAAGGACAATGCACCAGAATCTCTGGGACACATTTAAAGCAGTGTATAGAGGGAAATTTATAGCACTGGATGCCCGCAAAAGAAATGAGGAAAGATCTAAAATCAACACCCTAATGTCACAATTAAAAGAATTAGAGGAGCAAGATCAACAAATTCAAAAGCCAGCTAGCAGAAGACAAGAAATAATCAGAAGATCAGAGCAGAACTGAAGGAGAGACACAAAACCCTTAAAAAAAAAAATCAATGAATCCAGGAGCTATTATTTTTTAAAGGTCAACAAAACAGACTACTAGCCAGACTAATAAAGAAGAAAAGAGAGAAGAATCAAATAGATGTAATAAAAATGATAAAGAGAAGATCACCACTGATGCCACAGAAATATGAACTACCATAAGAGAATACTACAAACACTCTATGTAAATAAACCAGTAAATATAGAAGAAATTAATAAATTCCTAGACATTTACACCCTCCCAAGACTAAACCAAGAAGTTGAATCCCTGAATAGACCAAAAACAAGGTCTGAAATTGAGGCAGCAATTAATAGCCTACCAACCCAAAAAAGTCCAGGACCAGACAGGTTCACAGTCAAATTCTACCAGAGGTACAAAGAGGAGCTGGTACCATCCCTTCTGAAACTATTCCAAATAATGCAAAAAGAAGGAATCCTCCCTAACTCATTTTATAAGATCAACATCAACAACTAAAAAAGAAATTTTCACGCCAATATCCATGATGAATATTGATGCAAAAAATTTCAATTAAATACTGGCAAACTGAAACAAACAGCACATCGAAAAGCTTATCCATCATGATCAAGTCAACTCCATCCCTGGGACGCAAGGCTGGTTCAACATACGTGAATCTATAAACATAATCCAACACATAAACAGAACCAAAGACAAAAACCCCATGATTATCTCAATAGATACAGAGAAAATCCAACAGCCCTTTATGCTAAACACTCTCAATAAACTAGGTTTTGATGGAACGTATCTCAAAATAGTTAGAGCTATTTATGACAAACTCACAACCAATATCATACTGAATGGGCAAAAAGTGGAAGCAATCCCTTTGAAAGCTGGCATAAGACAAGAATGCCCTCTCTCACCACTCCTATTCAACATAGTATTGGAAGTTCTGGCCAGGGCAATCAGGCAAGAAAAAGAAATAAAAGGTATTCAATTAGGAGAAGTGGAAGTCAAATTGTCTCTGTTTGCAGATGACATAATTGTATGTCATTACGAAGACCCCATCGTCTCAGCCCAAAATCTCCTTAAGATGAAAAGCAACTTCAACAAAGTCTCAGGATACACAATCAATGTGCAAAAATCACAAGCATTCCTATATATCAGTAATAGACAAAGACTCAAATCATGAGTGAACTCCCATTTACAATTGCTACAAAGAGAATAAAATACCTAGGAATACAACTAACAAAGGATATAAAGGACCTCTTCAAGGAGAACTACAAACCACTGCTCAAGGAAATAAGAGAGGACACAAACAAATGGAAAAACATTCCATGCTCACGGTTAGGAAGAATCAATATTATGAAAATGGCTATACTGCCCAAAGTAATTTATTGATGCAATGCTATCTCCATCAAGCTACCATTGACTTTCTTCACAGAATTGAAAAAAACCACCTTAAGCTTCATATGGAACCAAAAGAGAGTCCACATAGCCAAGACAATCCTAAGCAAAAAAAAACAAAGCTGGAGGTATCACACTACCTGACTTCAAACTACAATACAAGGCTACAGCAATCAAAACAGCATGCTACTGGTACCTAAACAGAGATACAGACCAATGGAACAGGATAAAGGCCTCAGAAAAAATGCCAAACATCTACAACCATCTGATCTTTGACAAACCTGACATCAACAAGCAATGGGGAAAGGATTCCCTGTTCAATAAATGGTGTTGGGAAAAGTGGCTAGCCATATGCAGAAAGCTGAAACTGGATTCCTTCCTTACACCTGACACAAAAATTAACTCCAGATGGATTAAAGACTTAAACATAAGAACTACCACCATAAAAACCCTAGAAGAAAACCTAGGCAGTACCATTCAGGACATAGGCATGGGTAAGGACTTCATGACTAAAACACTAAAAGCATTAGCAACAAAAGCCAAAATAGGCAAATGGGATCTAACTAAACTTAAGAGCTTCTGCACAGCAAAATAAACTATCATTAGAGTGAACTGGCAACCAGCAGAATGGGAAAAGAATTTTGCAATCTACCATTAGACAAAGGGCTAATATCCAGAATGAACAAAGAACAAATGTATAAGAAAAAACAAACAACCCCACCAAAAAGTGGGCAAAAAATATGAACACACTTCTCAAAAGAAGACATTTATGCAGCCAACAAACATGAAGAAAAGCTCATCATCACTAGTCATTAGAGAAATGCAAATCAAAACCACATGGAGATACCACCTCATGCCGGTTGGAATGGCGATCATTAAAAAAGCAAGAGACAACAGATGCTGGAGAGGATGTGGAGAAACAGGAACGCTTTTACATTGTTGATGGGAGCGTAAATTAGTTCAACCATTGTGGAAGACAGTGTGGCGATTCCTCGAGGACCTAGAAACAGAAATACCATTTGATCCAGCAATCCCATTACTGTGTATATACCCAAAGGATTATAAACCATTCTACTGTAAAGGCACATGCACACATATGCTTATTGCAGCACTGTTCATAATAGCAAAGACTTGGAACCAACCCAAATGCCCATCAGTGATAGACTGGATAAAGAAAATGTGGCAAATATATACCATGGAATACTATGCAAACATAAAAAAGGATGTCTCTTTGCAGAGACATGGATGAAGCTGGAAACCATCATTCTCAGGAAACTGACATAAGAACATAAAACCAAACACCGTATGTTGCCACTCATAAGTAGTGTTGAACAATGAGAACACATGGACACAGGAAGGGGAACATCACATACTGGGGCCTGTTGCGGGGTGGGGGGATTGGGGAGGGATAGCATTAGGAGAAATACCTCATATAGATGACAGGGTGATGGGTACATCAAACCACCAAGGCACATATATACCTATGTAACAAATATGCATCTTCTGCCCAGGTACCCCAGAACTTAAAGTATAATTTTAAAAAAGTGGGGGGATAAGAAAGGATGCAAAAACATTTTTTTTTTCAATTTTTAAAAGATAAGAGTATAGCCGGGCGCGGTGGCTCAAGCCTGTAATCCCAGCACTTTGGGAGGCCCAGGCGGGTGGATCACGAGGTCAAGAGATCGAGACCATCCTGGTCAACATGGTGAAACCCCGTCTCTACTAAAAATACAAAAAATTAGCTGGGCATGGTGGCACGTGCCTGTAATCCCAGCTACTCAGGAGGCTGAGGCAGGAGAATTGCCTGAACCCAGGAGGCGGAGGTTGCGGTGAGCCGAGATCGTGCCATTGCACTCCAGCCTGGGTAACAAGAGCGAAACTCCGTCTCAAAAAAAAAAAAAAAAAAGATAAGAGAATAGTGGAGTGATTATAGCTCACTGTGATCTTGAACTCCTGGGCTCAGGTGATCCTCCTGCCTTAGCCTCCCGAGTAGCTGGGACAACAGGCATGCATTGCCATGCTTGACTAATTTTTTTATTTTTAGAGATGGTGTCTTGCTATGTTGCCCAGGCTGGTTTTGAACTCCTGGCCTCAAGCAATCTTCTCGCCTCAGCTATGCAGAGTGCTGGAATTATAGGCATGAGCCAACCTGTGCCAAACAACTCAGTGGAATTTAATTCTCTCCATCACTTCCCACCTTTGTTCCTATGGCACTGTTTCTTCTACCTCTCTTTCATGGGGTCCTTTTCTTTTGATCATCAAAGTTAAGGCAACAACACGGCTCTCCATTGGACCTTTCTGCCTCTCCTCTGTGCATTCTCAGTGATTGTAAATACTACCAGATTCAGCTATCATCTCAGTCTACCCCAGAGTAGGAAATGGGGAGGTGCATAAAACACAAGTGAAGAATGGCAGTGCCTCTAAAGCAGCGGTCCCCAACTCTTTTGGCACAAGGGACGGGTTTTGTGGAAGACAATCTTTTTACAGACGTGGTGGGCTTGGGTGGGGTGTGAGGGAGATCAGCAGGCATTAGGAACTCACTACCTAGATCTCTTGCATGCACAGCTCACAATAGGTTTTGCACAGTATGAGAATCTAATGCCTCTGCTGATCTGACACAAAGCGGAGCTCAGGCGGTAGTGTACTGGTACCAGTACTGCTCCGTGACCTGGGGGATGGGGACCCCTGCTCTAAGATATCTCTGCATTTCTCAATGGAAACAAGTTACTGGCATGGGAAGCAATTGATTTTTCTTTGTCCAAACAAAACAGATTAGTTTTTAGAAATACCAATATAAATGTTAATAAAACTGAAAAGGAAGTTATGTAAAATAAAGGGGCATTTAAAGGTTTGAATAAAAAGCTGCTGTCTACCTTCGATTTTAATCGATATGTGATTTCTATTTCATTCAGTCTACCATGAATCCTTATTCTTGGAGCACCAAAACTTCCTGGAAGCCCTTGAAAATATAGTTATTTTGCTGAAACCAGAAATAATTTCTTATTATAAAGCTTGAGGTAAGAGGCTTAAACAGGGAGCGCTTAGACCCACCTTTTCTCTATTTGTTCTATCTGTGGAGAGCCATGGTAAGGTCAGCTTCATGAGTTCCAGCCTCTGAGGCTCTGGTCCCTACAGCTTTTCTATTAATTCTGTGAATTACTCCAATATTCATTTTGGCTACATGACATACATTGCCATTTTTGTTTATAAGAAGTTGAGTTGGGTGTTGGGTTTTACTGTGGTCCAGACCTCCTTCCTTCCCTCCCTCTCTTCCTTCCTCCCAGGCTGGAGTGCAATGGTGTGATCTTGGCTGACTGTAACATCCACCTCTGAGGTTCAAGCAATTCTCCTGCCTCAGCCTCCCGAGTAGCTGGGATTACAGGCATGCGTGACCATGCACAGCTAATTTTTTTTTTTTATTTTTTTAAGTAGAGATGGAGTTTCTCCATGTTGGCCAGACTGGTCTCTAACTCCTGACCTCAAGCGATCCACCCACCTTGGCCTCCCAAAAGTGCTGGGATTACAGGCGTGAGCCACTGCACCCGGCCTCAGATTATGTTTTAAACATGGCAACTACACAGCTTCCCCAGAACAAATTTATCCTACCAAGACCAACCCATCACAGGTTTTCTTATGTCTGTCAAGTGCCCTCTAATTGCCCCAGGCCTTCAAAAATTTCTGCCCGATTACACATGGCTAAAGAATTGGTTTGCAGACAACACTAAATTCTCATTGACTGGCAACCATCACCACATTTCCAAACTAGATGCTTTTTAGAGACCTGAATATGTGCTCGTGAAAGAACAAAATATCCTCCCTGTGTTGTTTTCCAAATTTTTTCCCTGTATACTTTCCCATGTGCTGTTTCATCTTTCAGAAAATCCTTTTCCTACCTCTTGTCTTTGATGAATTCCTATTTCTTTCTATACTAAGCTCAAAGACTGCCTCTTTCAGAAAGACTTCCTTGTCCTTCCGAGGTAGGCTTAAGTGTTTCTTTCTCCATACTTTATAGCACTTCCATCTCGGTGCTTTACCTATTTTCCATTTACTTCCCCATTCGCCTTCAGGATTTTGAGAGGCTGTGTTCTATTTTGTCTCTGTATTCCCAGTACCTGGCATATACTAGACTCTAATAAGCTTAAATAACAATTTTTTTAAAAGTTTTTTAAAAGGCCCTAATGAAAGGTAACCTCCTCAGTTTTCACTAAAGGAAACAATATTCACATATAGAAATTATATTAGCTAGCAAATAACTAAGAACCAACAATAGGCCGGGGGCAGTGGCTCACACCCGTAATCCCAGTACTTTGGGAGGCTGAGGTGGGTGGATCACCTGAGCTCAGGAGTTTGGGACCAGCCTGGCCAACATGGGGAAACCCCAACTCTACTACAAATACACAAATTATCTACGTATGCTGGCAGGTGCCTGTAATCCCAGCTACTTGGGAGGCTGGGGCAGGAGAATCACTTGAACCCAGGAGGCAGAGAGAGGTTGCAACGAGCCGAGATCACGCCACTGCACTCCAGCCTGGGTGACAACAGCAAGACTCAGACTCAAAAAAAAAAAAAGAACCAACAATAAACAGTATCTATATTTCAAGTGTGATACGATCAATGAAAACTGGAAAATTGGGGGAGGACTTGAGAAGTTCAGTAAGCTTTCAGCGACAGAAGAAACAGGAGGATTTAGATAATTGGTACTGAGCTTTTCAGGCTACTTCAACTTAACTTGAAATGACTTTACACTAAAATGAGAACATTTAGTCAACATAAATGTTCAAATATTCATCCAGAAAATAAATGGGCTGTACTTAATCACAGAAAAATCTACGAGGGCAAATAGTACTGGTTTTCAAACTTTTAAAAATATGTAAACATTTATTTCGCAGTGTATGGTTGGTTTTCCAAACAAAGTCTTAAGCTGACTGCCAATATTGAAAACAGAATCAGGTCAGAAGGGAAGAAGGATTACAAGGTCCAGAACATTTTCAGCACAGCACAGTCTTTGCTAACTCATAGGTAACCCCAAACCTCTTTTGGGGAACTCTGAGGTCTCAGAAATCTAGTTTCAAAACAAAAAAGAAATTCACAACAATTTATGTAATAAATAACATATTTATCTGATAATTTTTTATCTCAAAAGATATCCGTTCATAGAACATGGAAAACAGATACAGAACATTAATCATTCATTTAGTAGACAAATATATATTGAAGGTCTTCTATCTGCCAGCTACTGTGTTCAATGCCGTATTGGTCATAAATGTACATCCTTATTATAAAAAAGTTCTTGTTCATAAAAAATTATGAAAGTTCTTGTTCAGGCCAGGCGTGGTGGCTCACCTCTGTAATCCCAGCACTTTGGGAGGCCAAGGCGGGCGGACCACGAGGTCAGCAGTGCAAGACCAGACTGGCCAACATGGTGAAACCCCGTCTCTACTAAAAAATACAAAAATTAGCTGGGCATGTTGGCTTGTGCTTCTAATTCTAGCTACTTGGGAATCTGAGGTAGGAGAATTGCTTGAACCAGGATCCGGGAGGCAGAGGTTGCAGTGAGCTGAGATCACGCCACTGCACTCCAGCCTGGGCTACAGAGTGAGAAAAAAAAAAGTTCTTGTTCTTAAAAAAAAATTATGAATGTTCATTAAAAATTTAAAAAATATAAGCATGTATTATATATATATATACATATATAAATTATCTAAAGGTATTTCAGGTGTCTGTGATAGTAACATGGGGTGAAGCAGCTGAAAGGAAGATATGAAGTGGTTTAGAGGGAAGTATTGGAGAACAAGAGTGATGCAGAAAATGAAACACAGAGACACAAAGAAGAAAAAGCACGCAGCTTTAGATATATTTATGAAGACATAAGCTGGGACCTCCTTTGCACGCCAGCTCCCTCCACTGGCCCTGAGCTCTACAGACAAGATGGCCCCTCCCACCTCCCAGGTTTCCCACAGCCAAGTGGTGTCCCGAGTCCCTTCCTATGTTCAATCTTATGGTTTTGTTTCCTTTGCTTTTTCTTTGCCGTCCACCCTGTAGTTATTGGCATTTGCTGAAGCTCAGACCATGGCTCATTTCTTTCTTTATTCTAGTGAACTGAGAAGTCGGAATGCTTCAATCAACCCCACTGTGCTGATGGCCTCTCTCATTCCAGATTGTATCCCCTAAGACATGTCTTCCTGGCTATTCCACTGTTGGTTCACCTCTCTAGCACACAGTGCATCTTCACAGCTGTATCCCAATTTTCCCAGACCCATAATGTGAAAATTTACACTATTTGGTCCTGAAAGCTTTTGTATTATCCTACCTGTCAAATCTGCCACAGTCCTTGTTGACCTAGTTTTACTAGGGTACCATGTCCAATGTCTTGATCCCAGTCTAGTAACCATCGCTTGCCCGTTAGGCTGCACTAGCTTCTTTACACGTGTTTCCCATACTTTCCGTAGTTACCTATGCTACAATCAACTTAAAGTCCTTAATGCACTAATTTAGGAAAGACCTTAACCATTCCCAAAACTACTCATGATCCCCCATTTGATCCCATCCTGCCTGTAAAACTAGTTTTTACTATTCAACAATGTGGAGCCTCTGTTGGGGCTGACTAGTATGCTCATCATCCCTCCACCATGCCGTGTTTATTAATGATTCAAGATTTGTGGCCATGCTCCTTTCTTCCAATTAAATACTGTCTGCTTTATCATTTAATCAAAATTCTATTTTTTAAAGTGGGTTTCAAAGGATACTTTTAAGTCTAGTCAAGTACAGTAGGAAGAAGGAGGGAAAGAGAATAGGGGAGCTTGATTCAAATGACACTTTCTTTGATATCTTCCCAACCTTGCTGTACATGTAAACCTCTAACATCCCTGAACACTTACAGAATTTTATGTGCTTTAGGTCATACCGGTACTACTGATTTATAATCACATATACTGCTATGCAGCCGCTTTATACTGTTTAATCTTTCTCTTACATTTCCCCAAAATGTCCTATGGCCTGTTACAAAGGTAATGGTACATTGGGGAAAAGAAAATAATCAGACATTTTAAGGATTATTGGACAGTGGCTCTGAACTGATACTAATTCTAGGAGACAAAAATGTCACTGTGATCCACCACCAGTCAGGCCAGGAGATCAATGGAGTTTTAGCCCAAGTACCTCTCACAGTAACTCCTCAAACCTACCCTGTGATTATTTCTCCAGTTCTGGAATGCATCATTGGAAGAGACAAACGCAGCAACCGGCAGAACCTCCAGACATGAGTTTAATAAGTGGTCTATTATTTCACCAACAAGACATACAATCTGTAAAAAGATCTTGCTCTTGTTTTATATTATTTATAATATTATTTCTAAGAGAAGCAGAGACTTATGAAGGTAGTTGCAGTTTTTCCAATTATTGACATCTCCTGGTACTCACTTTCCAAACCAGGTTAAAGGTAAAGGCTAGTTATTATTCCCTGAGCCAGAGATTTTCTACCTAAATTCAGAATTGGTCCATAAATCACCTTCAGCTCCTCCTGGTTCTTTGATGCCATTACTATTTCCTTCCTAGGACTAAAATGCTTTTGAGTTACGTTCTCTTCTGTATAGGCTGACAGTTATTCAGTTATATTCTCTGATTATTAGCCTTTTAGTTAGTTGGTTGGAGCAAATGGTATCCCTTAAATTAGATATCTTACCATATGTCAACATGTTGAGGATTTTCTTTTTGACAGTGAGGACAGAAATATGTCATTCTGTTATTGTCCCTGAAGCGGCACACAGTTATTCTGCAGTGGCACTGACCACAATTAGGGCGTTTGTAAACCTTACAGTGCTTAGAGACAGCAAGTCCTGCTTTACGGCACTAAAAAAAAAAAGAAAAAAAAAAACAACTCTGTTAGCTACAAAACAGTGCTGCCAAGAAACCAAAGACACATTGGTGAAAGTCATCTCTAAAAATCATCTGTTAAAAATTTACACGTTTGTACATATGACGATATAATCTTTTCTTTCATCAGGGAAAAAGGTATTGACAAGATTTAGTAATATTTGTCAAATAAGATTTGTGTGAAATAAGTCATTATTTTATGTCATTAGTATTCAAAATTGCTCTTTGCATGGCTTTATCCTCTTATCTAAATGAGATGTAAAAATTCTATATTTAAAAATGTCTTTTATGCTTTTAAGGATTTTTTAATTAACCATAATTATGTAGTTAAAAGAAAAAGACTAGATTAGCTTTAAATATGATTATTTTTAGAAGGCTGAAACTGCTCATTCAGTTTCAACAACCAAAAACCTTATTTCTAGGGGACAAAATTTAATAAGAGCATTTTCTTTGTCGACCTGAAGAAAGAATTTTTTTTTCTTTTTTAATCTTAGAGATTCATTAAAAAAACAATAAAAAGAAAATAAACATTCAAATACCATCCTAGCAGAGAATATATTCCATTTTGGTATAAATTCTACTTCAAAAGATATTTTGATATATTCTGTCAGTTTTAATCCACTCACAAATATTTAAGGCTCCTACAAAGAAAATTTCTTGAGTTTCCATCAGCAGTGTGAAAATTTAAAACCCCGGAAATATGGCTCACCACGTATGAGCTGAAAATTACACAAACAACTTGCACTAATTTAAGGAACGTATTGAAAGACCCAATTTAATCTGGGTGGAAATGGGCAGTTTTCTATGGTTATCTTTTACTGGAGGAATAAGTAAGCAAATGCAATTTAAAAACCATAGTTACTCAAGACAGATCTGTAGAGCAAGATGTTCATTAACATTTTAGGCCAATTAATAAAGAATGCTACAATTCCTGCCTTTCTGAATATAGTAAAAATGAAAAGTTTGAATATAGAAAATGGACTGTGAAGAAAAAAAAGGCATATTTGCTATATTTTGTTTAAAAGACGAAATGGGTTTATCGAATTCTATATATGCATATATGTAGTATATAACTTCCCACATTTACAAGTCAGCAAATACTTCATTCTCACAACTGTGGTAGACAGAGAAACATTATTATCCCATTTTAAAGATGTAGAAACTAAACTTAAATAAAGTTATCCAAATAATCTAAACCACACAGACAGTAAATGGCAAAGCCTGATTGAACTAAGGTCTATAATAAGTGGCACAGCCTGATTGAACTAAGGACTATTTATCGGAAAGTGTTACTGTATGTCGGCCTCTCTAGACTCTCTATATTTGATATATCCAAAAAATAGAAAAAGAGTCTGTAAAATGCTAACATGGCTGCTCCCAACTTGGTATAAAGATAACTGAATATTATTATAGTTAGACGAGTTTGAACTGACCTATGATCTAGAATTTCAAGATGTTAATTACACCCGCATGTCCCTCTCTTTACTGCACCTCCATGCGCCTTCCACCAGATGGCTATATACAGCTTTCACATTTTTGGTGCAATCCGAAAGGAAACCACTGACATTTTACCTGGTTGAAAAATTTTGCTCTTACCCTGTAAAAGAGAATGCTGAAATCACGTATCATTTTGACAAGGTGATGGATCTGTCCATCTGTTAGTTGACAAACCTTAAAATGGAAAAAAAAAACAACAGAGCCTAGTTTCATGACTTGCTCATTTCTGTAAGAAATAACATGCCTTGCCAATTCTGTGAAAGAGAATGTAATTAGATTTTGAATACAGCTGACCTTTGAAAAACATGGGTTTGGATTGGGAGGATCTACTTATACACGGATTTTATTCCTCCTCTGCCACCCCTGAGACAGCAAGACCAAACCCTCCTCTTCCTCCTCAATTTATTCAATGTAATGACTAGGAGAAAGAAGATCTTTATGATGACCCACTTCCACTTAATGAATAGTAAATATAATTCTTATGGTATTCTTTTGTTCTTTTTAGAGAAAGGGACCCACTCTCTTGCCCAGGCTGGAGTGCAGTGGCACCGTCATGGCTCACTGCAGCTTCAAACTCCTGGGCTCAGCCATTCTTCTGCCTCAGCCTCCCAAGCAGCTAGGACTGCAGGTGCGGTTACCTGCCTCTTACAGTATTCTTAATATCCATTTCTTTTCTCAGCTTACTTTATTGTAATAATACAGTATATAACACAGAAAACATATAAAATATGTGTGAATAGACTATGTTATCGGCGAGGCTTCTGATCAACAGTAGGCTATTAGTAGTTTTTGAGCAGTCAAAAATTATACAAAGATTTTCAATGGGGGGGTTAGCACCCCAATTCCTGTGTTGTTCAATAGTCAATTGTATATGCATATCTTCTAGAGCTCTATTTCTCACATATCTACGTAGTACCATTAATGGTAGTTTTATTTTGAACTGATATTACTGATAAAAATACCTTTCTTATTTATAAATTTTAATTGTAAATTCAAACATTTATCGAATATTCTGTATTAGACATCTTCAAAGTCTCAGCATCATCTATCAGACACCTTGAAAAGTCTTGCTGGACTTGAAAAAAAAAATTTACCAAGAACAATATAAAAACAGAAGGGAAGGGAAACTAGGTACAGGAGTAGAAGACTACCCAGGTCACTACCAAGCTTTAAAAAGATATGCATTTATATACATGCATTAATATCAAAGTACTTATTAACACATAGAAGACTTCAGACACAGACCGTACCAAAGAATTTTTTTCTGACACAGCCTATCATAAATCTCAGTGTTACCCTTGAAGAATTACTACTTGGCACATGTGCTGTCAATGGTAATCCCAAAAGAAATGGTCTGATGCCTAATGCTTGTTGCCTGTGTGTGAACATGTACATATACAGCTGATCCTTCAATGACACAGGTTTGAACTAAGCAGGTCCACTTATATGCAGATTTTTCTTAATCAACCATAGATTTAAAATATATAATATTTGTGAGTTGTGAAGCCTGCATATATGTAGGGCTGACTTTTTGCAGAGCAGTTTTCCTAGGGCCAAAAGCAGGACTTGAGTATGCATGGATTTGGTATAGCCTGGAGTACTGGAACTGGTGCCCTGTGTATACCAAGGGAAGGCTACATATCTACATACACATACATGTACAAAGAAAATAATTTATCAGTGACTATAAAAATGAAAATCTAACCAACATAGTCATCTTGAAAGTATTATAAATATTCCTCAGTTGTTTAAAACTTTAAAACTTGCATACATCCAAAATATTATTAGTTACCATATCTTACACACTATATTAAGTTACACCTTGAAAGGTTACACTGTACTTTTTCAATAATTGTGCATGTGCTTTCAAGAAGCTAATAGTTAAGCTTCAGAAATGTCATTAACTTTTAAACCCCCAGAAATGATGGGTTAATGATCTTTTCCTAGATAGATAGCTGGCTAGATGCAGAGATAAAAAGTAAATTCTCTGCATCACAGATAACAACAAAACCCTGGGTCCTTTTCTTTTTCAAAAACATCTTTCATAGAGGTTTAAGTGATTTTTAAAAAGCTCATTCTTGTTAAAGTTCTGTTTCATTATTTCCATACTGAACTCACTTATTCCAAGTATCAAAAAGCAGAATATAATCTAGATATATCATTAACTGGCTTCTTTTAAAGCTTAATTCATACTAATTTGGGTATTACTAAACTATCTAGTAAGTATCTACACAAAGTAAAAAAATACCCTGGGTTTAAATAAAAGATAATTTAGTTAATGGAGTGAATTATGTAAAAAATAATTCAGCTATTGGAGCTAAAAATTAATTTAGTTAGTAGCAACAGGTCTTGATAAAAGCCCTAATATAGAGGTCTTCCTTAGAAACTAAAATGTATGTATTCCACCTGGGTTTGGGTTCTCACCTCTCTTATCCTCTCAGAGCATTGCCATATTCATCACCATTCTCTTTTCTACAAGTTTAACATCTCCCCTTCAACCATTTTTTTTTTTTCCAACATGTAAATAAGTTCAAGTCTCTGCAGTTGTAGAACAAGAAAAAAATAAAATAACCAACTCATGTCTTGTGCTGGTAGCCCCCTCTAGCAGGCCAATATTTTCCCTTCACTCCAGCCTATTGGAATCAGGGTTGTACATTTTGTTTCCATTTCCTCACTGATCACTTTTTCCCGGTTTCCTGCCTTCCATTGCTCTTTCCACTACAACAGCAGCTTCTAGTATCACCCACAGCTATAATCAGGAGTACATGAGTGTCTGCCGAACATGTACTTAATATGCCAGAGACGGAAAAAAATTTGTGAGTTAGTTCATTCACACAACCCACAAATATTAGTATCTAATGCCAACCATACACCACAGGCCATGTGTCCTCGATGTTGGGATACTTCAGGGAACAAAACCTTGTTTTTTTTAGAGACTGTGTTCTAGCAGGAGACAGATTTTAAACAATAAGTATAATAGGTCAATATGCCATGTTTGAAAGGAATAGATGATATGGAGAGAAGAGAAAGCAGGGCAAATTAGGGAAGAGAGAGTGAAATGTGGAGTGGGAGGGTGTGCACACAGCAGCTGTAAGTGCGGTGCTCAGAGCTGGCTATGCTGAGAAGCTGACCCGGACAGAGATGGGAAGCGGGAGACCTGAAGTCTGGGGAGACTGTTAGTGCAATGCAGAGTTAGGGCTTCCACACTGGTTCCTTCGCAGGACTGAAAAAAAGACAGATAATTAAAACAAATTTAAAACCTACTTTAACAGCTGGGTGGAGACCACTGTCAAAGAGAGCTTCATTTTTGATGATGTTCCCTACTCCAGGCAACACGCTCTGATCCATCAGCACGTCACCCAGCATCCGGCCTTTCTGTTTCTTAACTTCACTTTCTGCTCTCAAGAAACTAAATGTAGGTGAACATACATCTAATTCTTTCATCATTCTTATTCTCTGTTGGCTTTCCATTGAGTTTCTATAGAAAGGAATATAAAACACATGACCATAAGTCTGGTTAAAATTTCACAAAGTCTTATTTATTTATTTATTTTTACTCTGAGTTATTCTGTTTTATTTTTTCTTTTTTTCTTTCTTTTTTTTTTTTTTT
>NW_016107456.1:1772888-1774123 GCF_001604975.1 Cebus imitator
AAAAAAAAAAAGAATGAAGGAGAGGAAGAAAGAGAAAGAGAAAAAGGGAGAGAGAATGGGGGTATTGCTTTATTGCCCGGGCTAGAATGCAGTCTAAAAATGGGTATGCCTACAATTGTGCTTAATAATAGAGACATGAAAAAAAAAAATGAGACATGAAAAAAAAAGAAAATAACAAACAAGCAGCCAACCAATATTTCATTTAAACCTGTAAATAGATGTGATGTGGTACTGATAAGAGTGTATATGTTGTGTATTTAAAGTGGAGAGTTCTATAAATGTTAATTAAGTTTACTTGTTCCAGAGCTGAGTTCAAATCCTGGATATCGTTGTTCATTTTCTGTCTCATTAATCTGTCTAATATTGATGTTGAAGTCTCCCACTATTATTGCGTGGGAGTTAACTCTCTTTATAAGTCTTATATATCTGGGTGTTCCTGTATTGAGTGCGTATATATTTAGGATCTTTAGCTCTTCTTGTTGCATTGATCCTTTTATCATTATGTAATATCCTTCTTTGCTTCTTTTGATCTTTGTTGCTTTAAAGCAACTTCTGCTTTTTATTTATTTATTTATTTATGCTCTCCACTTGGTTGGTAAATCTTTCTCCATCCCTTTGTTTTCAGTCTTTGTGTATCCTTGGATGTGAGATGGGTCTGGATGCAGCATACCAATGGGTTTTGGCTTTTTTTGCCTGTCTATGTCTTTGGATTGGGGGATTTAGTCGATTTAAATTTAGAATTAATAATAATATATGTGAGTTTAATACTGCTATTTAATGTTAGTGGGCTGTTTTGCCTATTAGTTGATGTAAATTCTTGATTATGTTGATGCTCTTTACTTTTTGGTATTTTTTAGAAAGGCTGATACTGGTTGTTCCTTTCTATGTGTAATGGTTCTCTCAGAAGCTCTTGTAAAGCAGGCCTGGTGGTGATCAAATCTCTGAGTGCTTGCTTGTTCAACAAAATATTTTATTTTTCCTTCGCTTATAAAGCTTAGTTTGGCTGGATGTAAAATTCTGGCTTGAGAGTTATTTTCTTTAAGGATGTTGAATATTGGCCCCCACTCTCTTCTAGCTTGTAGGGTTTCTGCTGAGAAATCTGCTGTGAATCTGACAGGCTTCCCTTTATGGGTAACCTGACCTTTCTCTCTGGCTGCCCTCAGTATTTTCTCCTTCATTTCAACCCTGGTGAATCTGGTGATTATGTGCCTTGAGGTTGGTCTTCTTGAGGAATA
>NW_016107456.1:1774523-1792613 GCF_001604975.1 Cebus imitator
TTCTCCATCAGGCCTTGTTCTGTTGCTGATGAGGAACTGTGATCCCCTGTAGAGAGAGAGGCGTTCTGATTTTGGGTATTCTCAGCCTTTTTAGGCTGTTTTCTTCCCTTCGTTACAAATTTATCCACCTGTGGTCTTTATAATTACCATCTTTATAATTGGGTTTCTGAGTGGACGTCCAACTTGTTGATTCCCAGCGCTAAAACTGAGCAACCCACTGTGCAGGCCAAAACAGCAGCTTTAAGATTGATGGTGCTTTTCTGACTCTGCACCAAGAACCGCCGCACCAAGGCAGCAGCAAAACCGCCTCGCCGGCCACAAGAGTCACGCTGGCGACCCATGGGGCTCCTCCGCTGGGAATCTCCTGGTGCATGAGCAACAAAAATTCGTCTGAAAGTGTGGCGTCCTCTTGTTCTCTGCTTTTTCACTGGGAGCTACAATCCTGAGCTGCTAGTGATCAGCCATCTTGGATCTCTCTCCACAAAGTCTCATTTAAAATGAGCTTTGCTGGCCAGACATGGTGGCTCAAAGCCTGTAATCCCAGCACTTTGGGAGGCCAAGTTGGGTGGATTACCTGAGGTTGGGAGTTATAGACTAGTCTGACCAACATGGAGAAACCCCATCTGTAGTAAAAATACAAAATTAGCCAGGCGTGGTGGCACACGCCTGCAATCCCAGCTACTTGGGAGGCTGAAGCAAGAGAATCTCTTGAACCCGGGAGGTGCAGGTTGTGCGAGCCGAGGTTGCGCCATTGCACTCCAGCCTGGGCAACAAGAGCAAAATTCCATCAAAAAAAAAAAAAAAAAAGAAGAGCTTTGCTATAAGCACTTTATGTTCATCAGGGTATAAGAGTTGTATATGCAAACAACAAAGACCTTACAAATTATATTATCTGAAGGCTTCTTTAAAATGAGGTTTCATCAATTATAAACTATTTGTTTCTTTAGTCACACATGTGACATCCCAAACCAAGCTCTGCAGTAGTGCAGCGTAAGTACTTTTATTTTTATACCTGAGTTCTACTGATGAGTCAAAGAAACAAATCAAATCTTTGGTGAGTTGCATTTCCAAAACAGGAGAAGTTCCATTTTTATATTTATACTCAAGTGGATTAATCATGACGGAGCCTTTCATTCCAAAATGAATCCTGAAACAAAATCAAACCCATTTTTGAGTGGCAGAAAGTGTATCATTTATCAAGCTTATTTCCTGTACTATCATTTTTTTGGATTACAAGCAAACAAATGTAGACAGGATAGGTACTTTGAAAGGGCAGAAAGCAGTAGTAATATTACTATATATTTTTCTTTCATGACTTTGTATCCTTATAAAGATAGAAGATGTGACAGTTTTTCAACTCAAAAATAAAATAACTTCTCAGAGAAATAATAAGGTACCAACACTATGCCCAAGAAAATATACCCCTGCTCCTCTTTTCTTGTCAGATTAAGTATCTTTTATTCACGGAACAGTCTAGCATCTCTTGGCATTTTCTCAGACTCAAAGGCTTGGGATGAGATAAGGTTAAGTTTAAGTTGCCTATAGTTTGTGTTTTTACAAATTCTACAAAGTACCACTAATATTCAAATTCCTTATTTCTAACCACAGTGAATTGGAAATATTTACCTATTCCAAAATAATATCTATGGTTTAAGGCATTCTTTTTTACCCTTGTTTTGCACTAAGCAATGAAACAATTTTTGTTTTTTTGCAAAATCTTATGTACCACAAAAAGAGAAAACAAGTCAGAATGCTATTGTCTTCAATTCTTTCCATTTTCATTTACCTCTATATGTATTGGGAAGCGGACATTTATAAATATTTACGGTTAACTTGAAAGCCACAATGTAGTGATGAAAAATTCATAACCTTTCACATTTTATAGGATTGATTAGCATGTCCAGGTTTTTAAAAAAGTAGTTCTGTAAGATCTCTGATGATGAAAATCAAAAATGATTATCAGGATGAAATACTGTGTTCCGCCTTTCAAGTTCCTCTCCTTGTAGCTTTGTTGAGTTAATAAATACGGCGCTTTTGGCAGCAAATGTTACTGCTCTCTGCTTCTAATTGTGGAGCACCATGTTATGATATTGTACAAGGTTAACTGGTCTAACTTTAAAAATGTGGGTTTTAAACTCTGTGTGCCCTACTATCAATCAAAATGCATTTTACATGCCCCATAGTTCTTGACAGGAAAAATGTGTGCCTGTAAGTACTCCATAATTTAGCTTACGGAGGTTCAACCCCAGTGAAAGGTGTACAACTGTCATGCCCAGAAGCCATCATATCTAAAATCTTTTCAGCTGCATGGCTCATAAAGTGGATTCTAAATAACTTTCTATAATGAAACCACATCCACATCAAAAATCTCAAAGGTTAAGACCCAATCCAAATGCAGGAATGGCCCTAACAAGAATGGTAGATCAAGTAAGTATGCCTCTGTCTTATAAATCAATTCACTTTTAGTAAAACAGTGCCTAAAATATTTATTTTATTTTATTAAATAAATATTATAATTGAGCCCCAATAAACCAACACATCTCATGGGTTTATCATTAAGTACCTTTGATCTTAAACTTCAAAAAGCATATCAGTATCATGAAAATATTTACAGCAGAGTAAACATTGATATTGTGACAACAACTGATACTGATTTTTTTTTTTTTTTAACCAGGAATAGGCCCATACTACATAAAGAAAAGACATTCTTAGGTTTTCGTTTGCTTTCCAAGATTCCTCATGATTAATTAGTTTAGGAAAATGTTATTAAATACTTATTTCTATCTAAGCTCCTTCTACCAACCCAAAAGGTTACCTGAGACGATTCACCCTGCAAAACAGAAGTCTACCTGCCAACCACAGTGGCGTGGTCCAAGGGAGGGCATGAGGCTTAACCTGAACAGGTCTCTGTCATCTCCTCAGCTCCTGTGCCTTTGTGACAGTTGATTCAGAAATGGACACCTGTCCCAACCTAGATTCATCAGTATCCAAGCTGAATTCGTCAGTTTTTCTGATGAATTTAAAGATCTAGAGCTGTCTGTGGGAATGATTTCCAACGCGAGCACCAGCAAAGCCAAGGAAGGTCTCTCTGCAGAGAGAGGGCCTAGAGAAGATCTCCATAAGGAGCAGAGGGAAGAAATGAAGAGAATCCTAATAGCTTTTAGTCTTTGCTTCCTTTAGTTCTCCTTGAAGCCTGCCTGTATTATCTTCAGGTTTTGTAAGATACTCCATATGCTTTTCTAAGTTTTAAAACAGTTTTTGGTACCAAAGTCAACAAAAGATAGTAAATAATTATTGAACTTGCTTGAGTTGGGCTTCTGTCATTGCAACCAAGTTCTAATATGAAAATTGCGCCCAAACTAAAAATTCAATTAATAGTAAGAAAATTCCTCTCATTAGAAATAGCTTCCTAAAGAAATCAGTAAATAAGCCCAGATCCTATTTTAAGAATCAGCCATATTCTTCCAGCTATCACTGTCAGAATAATCTGAACATCCTTAAGCAAACACAAATAGCATAAACAAAACAGTACTGAAAAGTTTCACATTGATGACAACTATATTTTGCAAATAAGGCAATTGCCTATAAACACTTTCAAGTGGTCAGAAGTGTCCTAACGATAATAAAGAGTATAAAATGTAGAATACAATAGTTGTAAAACCTGTGCTGGGAATTTTAAAGAAGAGAATGTAAAAAGATATGGTTTTAACCATCCTAAAAAAAAGGGGGGGTTGGGGGAGTTCACTTCTACCTTAGGATACAGAAGATTGAAAGTGAACATAGCTACCACCCTAACAAGGAGGAAAAAAATCACATTATCTACAAAATCATACATTCTCTTAAGCCCATCAGAGACATGAGATTGCAACACAACCAGATAAGCTAAATTCCAAAAGGTGACAAGCGCCCAAGGAAACGAAAGTCAGAACACACAAATTGTTTCATCTATGGCAGAGCACAAGAGGAAGAGAAGGCTACCATAAAAATGGGAGAGCAGAAAACTGGCAAATTTTCAACCAACTTTTAGATTCTGAATGTGAGCTGGTGTGACAGTTTAGAATCCCTGGAGCCCCAGACACAAGGAGAGTACACACTTGGGCCCATGTGAAAGATGTGAGTGACAACAAGTGACCTCAAAGAGCTGCTCTTGGTGGCATGGCACCTGTTTGCTTCTTGAACATTTCTCTCACATGAAGCCCAAGTCTTAAAAAGTCTTTAAGCTGCTGGGGCCAAGGAAGAGGTAGAAACAAAGGTCATACCTGTCCTTGAGGGAGGGACAGGAAGCTTCCTCTGCCCCAACAGTAAGCCTTATACTGAATAACAGCCATAAGCAGTCTGCCACAGGAGAGTGGCAGGAAACCCTTCAGCCATCCGGCCCAGACAAAGGTACCCTGGCCTGTTGTACATGAGGTAGAAGCAAAAGCCATCTGTTCCTAGAGTGGAAACTGAAAATTAGCTTGGGCACAAAATACTGTGATGAAAAAAAGAGAAATCTGCTCCCACTAGAAGAGAGGTAGGAAGTGCTCTGACCCAAATATACCTACAGATGCAAAGCAGAGCCTGGCTGCAGTAAGAGGGCAAGGGACAGTAACCCTAAGAAAGCTGCAACCTTGGGGTCTACATATACAGGGCCTGCACAAAACTCAGGCTAGTCCAGAAGAAGTAAAAATCCTAACTATCCCCATCATGGGCCTCCCACTAAGTCACAAGCGACAGCAGCCTACATGGTGGACAGGTAAGAACATGGACAGACTTTCTCTGTGACATTAATAAACAGTATCTGCTGAAAGCTGAGAGTCGAGCAGCAACACAGAGAAACCATTCACCGCCAAACCAGGCCACACACAAGGCATAAAGTAGCAGTAGCAGCTGGAGTTTTGAAGTTGTTGGTGCACTGAAGTCAAGCCAAAGCAAAACCCAAACCTAGGTCAACTACTTTACTAGACTCACTCAATCCCAAATACTAATGACTGACAGAAAAGGCATGACTGTTTTCGAGCTTAAATATTATTTAGCTCTTGTTTGTCTACACATGGTGTCTGGGTCTTCCATAGACAATGTCTAGGATTCAAAAAAGCTTATAAGTCACACACGTACACACAAAGATCAAAAACCCAATATCAAGAGAGAAAGCAGTCAGCAGAGCCAGACCCAAAGATGCACCAGATGTCAGAATTATGAGACAGGTGATTTAAAAGTAATGTTAAATTAATTTTAAACTTAAAATATTAATTCTTAATCAAATTTTATATATGTTATTAATATGTTAATGATTTAACATATATAAGGATTTAGTATAAAGGTTCATGAACAGGTGGGCTATTTCAGCAGAGACATAAAAATACATGATATCAGGGATAAGACATTTCTTCAATGAGTAGACCAGAAGACTGCACAGAGCAGGGAAAAGAATAAGTGAACTTGAATATAGATGAATAGAAATTATCCAAACCTAAGAAAGAGAAAAAAGGATGAAAAAGATAAAACAGAGCACGTTTCTTAAATACGCCTGGAGTTTTCTTTCTTGAGGTTTTAAACTATCGACTTATTTACAACATAGAAAATAACCCATATTACTTACTTTTTCTAGAGTATGTTTTGATAATTTGTGTCTTTCAAGGAATCTGTCCATTTATTTTAGTTGTTGAATTAACTGATGTAAATTCGTTATGTAATATATAATGTCCTATTTCTATTCAAGTAACAACTTGAGGATCTGTAGTAATGTTCCCTTTGTCATTCCTCTTAGTGTTTACTTGTGAGCTGTATTGTCCAATATAGCAGCCACTACACACATGTGGCAACTGAGCACTGAAAATGTGATTAGCTCAAATTAATGTGTACTGTAATTACAAAATACACAGCAGATTTTGAAGACTCAGTATAAAAAAAGAATGTTACATCTCATCAATAATTGTTTAAATTGTTCATATGTTGAAATATTTTGCATAGGTTAATAAACTATATTATTAAAATTGATTTCTTTTTGCTTTGGTTCATGCGGCCATTAGAAGATTTTAAATTATATATATGTTTCCCATGTTTATGTTGGACTGCATTGAGCTAAAAGTTTATCATTTTTATTACACTTTTCAAAGAACCAACTTTTGGTGTCATTCATTTTTATTACACTTTTCAAAGAACCAATTATTTGCTTCATTGATTTTTTTTCTCTATTGCTTTCATTTTTTAATCCCATTAATTTTTGTTCTTCATTATTTCCTTCCTTCTATCTGTTTTGGGTTTAATTAGCTTTTATTCTCCTAGTTTTTTAAAATGGAAGTTTAAATCTTAGAGAATTTTACACATTTATAATATTTAATGCTAGAACATTCCCTCAAGCATTGCTTTAGCTATGTCCACAAATTTTGATCTGGTGTTTTCATTTTCATTCAATTCAAAATATGTTCTAACTTCCTTTGTGATTTATTTGACACATGAGTTTAGAAGCATGGTGATTTCCAAATATTTCAAATTTTTCAGCCTGGTGCAGTGGCTCACACCTGTAATCCTAGCACTTTGGGAGGCCAAGGTGGGTGGATGACCTGAGGTCAGGAGTTTGAGACCGGCCTGGCCAACATGGTGAAACCCCATCTCTACTAAAAATATAAATATTAGCCAGGCATGGTAGCGGGTGCCTGTAGTCCCAGCTACTCAAGAGGCTGAGGTAGGAGAATCACTTGAATCCAGGAGATGGAGGTTGCAGTGAGCTGAGATCTGTCACTGTACTCCAGCCTGGGTGACAGAGAGAGACTCCCTTTCAAAAAGAAAGAAAAAAAGAATTTTCTAGCTATCTCAATGATTTCTGGTTTAATTCTGTTGTAGTCAGAGAGATTCTTTCATAATATCAATACTTTTAAATTTGTTAAGACTCATTTTGTTGTACATAATCTGGTCAATGTTGCTGAGTGTTCCACGTGCACACGAAAAGCATGTGTTGTTGGGTGGAATGTTCTCCACTTGTCAATTAGGTCAAGATGGTTGATAGTGATGCTCAGGTCTTTTATCCTTACTGATTTTGCCCACTTGTTCTATCAGTTACTACCAAGAGAGTGTTGAATTATTCAACAATATGTTAGTTTCTCTTTGTCCTTTCCATTCTAGCAGTTCTTTACATTTTTTGAATTTCTATTAGGATTACTATATTTTCTTGATACATTAACCCTTTAATCTTTATTGAATGTCCTTCTTTACCACCAGTAATATTCCTTGATCTGAAATCTACTTTGATATTATTCTAGCTATGCCAGCTTTCTTGTGATAAGTGTTTTCATAGCATTTTTTTTTTTTTTTTTTTTTTTTTGTTTGTTTTTTTTTTTTTTTTTTTTTTTTTTTTTTTTTTGAGGCAGAGTTTTGCTCTTGTTGCCCAGGCTAGAGTGCAATAGAGTGATCTCGGCTCACCGCAACCTCCGCCTCCCAGGTTCAAGTGGTTCTCCTGTCTCAGCCTCCCGAGTAGCTGGGATTACAGGCCTGTGCCACCATGTCTGGCTAATTTTGTATTTTTAGTACAGACGGGGTTTGTCCGTGTTACTCAGGCTGGTCTTGAACTCCTGACCCCAGGTGATCTGCCCACCTAGGCCTCCCAAAGTGCTGGGATCACAGGTATAAGCCACCATGCCTGGCCCACAGTATTTGTTTCCATCCCTTTATTTTACCCTGCATCATTATATTTCAAGTAGTTTTCTTGTAGGCACATTATAGTTTGGTCTTGTGTTTTTATTCAATTAATTTCTGCCAAATAATTAAGATGGTTATTTACATTTAATGTGATTATTTGTACACTCTGATTTAAATATACTATATTACTATGTTTTCTATTTGTTCCATCTGTTCCCTGTTCATCTTTTAATGCCTTTTTTAGGATTCAGCATTTTTTATAATTCTATTTTATCTCCATTAGCAGCTTATTACTTTTACCACTTTTTGAATTTTTTTAGTAGTTGTTCTAGTTTTCATAATACACATCTTACACTGTGATAGAAGTTATCACAGTGTAGCTTCAAATGATAAGCAAAATGTATATTGCAACAACCTTAAAGTACTGTATCATCATTTTCCTATCCCATTATTTGTACTATTGTTACAATGCATTTTACTCAGATATATGTTATAAAGTCCAAGTCCACAATAAACTGTTATTATCCTTGCTTTAGATATAGAACATAAGAGAAAAACATCTTTTATATTTACTTCCAAGTTTCCATTCTCAGTTTTTTCTTTCTGTAAGTTCAGATTTCTATCTGTTATTATATCTCTCATGCTGGACAGACTTTCTTTAACTTTTCTTGCACTGCAGGTCCTGGTACTACATTCCCTTAGCTTCTTTCTTTTTTTTCTTTTTTCCGAAAAAGTCTTTCCTAAACCTTCATTTTTAATAGATATTTTTGATGGGTTTAGAATTCTGAGTTGAGAGGGTTTTCTTTCAGCAAATGTTGCTCTGTTGTCTTCTGTCTTACATAATTTCTGTAAATGTATTTCTTAGCTTTGTTCCTTTGTGTTAATACATAATGTTTCTTAGTTTTTTAGCATACTGGCAAGGTATGTGTGAGGGATATTTGGTTTGGTTTGAGGTTCTTTTAGCTTCTTGGATCTGTGGTTTGTTTAGAAAATTCTTGGCCATTTAAATCCAAAGATGTCTTCTGTTCTGTTTTTTCTTTCTTCTAGGATTACAGTCACAAGCATGTTAGATTATGTGACCTTGTTCCACAGCTTTGTTAATCCTGCACAATGTTTGGCCATTACTTCTTTTAAAAATGTCTTCTGTTTTATCTCTCTCTCCTTCCTGGAACTCCAAATACATCAGGCCACTTGATGTTATACCAATAACAAATCTACACAAATATCATTACCCTAATACCAAAATAAGACAAAGGCAGTAACAGAAAAATAACGCTATAGCACAATATCTCTCATGAAGACACATGCAAAAGTCCTCAACAAAATATTAACAAATCAAATCCAGAAACATATAGAAAGGATAATCCATCATGACAAAGTGAAGTATACTCCAGGAATGCAAGGCTCATTCAAAATTTAAAAATCAATCAATATAGAATTCCACAAATGAAGTTAGAAAGGCAATATGATGATCTCAATAGATGCAGAAAAAATATTAGAAAAATTCAACAAATTAGAAATAAAAGGGCATTTTTTTGATCTACTAAAGCATCTACAAAGAAAATAAAGCTAATATAGATAACAAGGCAAACTTATTTGCTCTTACCACTACTACTCAACATAATGCTGGGGGTCCTAGCCAATGCAATAAAACAAGAAAAAGAAATAAGAGACATATAGGGTGCGGGGAGCAAGGGGAGGGAGAACACTAGGACAAACACCTGAAACCTAGATGACAGGTTGATAGGTGCAACAAACCACCATGGGACATGTACACCCATGTCCCTGTTATACAGGTTATATAAACCTGTATTTTCTGCACATGTATCCCAGAGCTTGAAGTAAAATTTGTTTTAAAAAGGCATATAGATTAAATAGAAAAAATAAAACTGCTTTAATTCACAGATGATATGATTATCTACATAGAAAATACTAAAAGTAAACAAGAAAAAGCTACTAGAACTGTAATAACGAGTTTAGCAAGTGTATTAGTTTGTTTTTACACTGCTGTAAAGGACTTCCTTGAAACTGGATAAGTTATAAAAGAAAAAGGCTTAATTGACTCACAATTCCATATGGTTTGCGAGGTCTCAGGAAACTTAAAATCAAGGTGGAAGGTAAAAGGGAAGCAAGGACCTTCTTCAGATGGCAGCAGAAGAGAGAAGAGAAAGAGAAGGGGTAAGAGCCCTTATAAAACCATCAGATCTAGTGAGAACTCACTCACTATCACAAGAACAGCATGAGGGACTGTCAGAGCCAGATCCTATCAGCAAGGTTGCAGGACACAAGGTCAATGCACACACAAAAACTGTATTTCCATATACTGTGAATGAACAATTGGAAATTCAAATTTTAAAAAAGTATTCTTTACAAAAGCATCAAAAAAACCACTTAGTTACAAATATAAAATATGTCTGAATCTGAAAATTATAAAATACTGATAAAGAAATGAAGGAAGATGTAAATACATATAATATATACTGTGTTCATGGACTGGAAGACAATAATGTTAACAGGTGAATTATCACCTAATTGATCTACAGATCCAATGCAAAGCCAATCAAAATGCCAGCAAGAATTCTATAGAAATCAACCAGCTATGTCTAAAATGTAGGAAATAACTAAAATAACAAAAACAATTTTGGAAAAAAAAAGAATAAAGTCAGAGGACTGACACTACTTAATTTAAACTTACTTTAAAGCTATTTTAATTAAGACAGGGCAATATTGGTGAAAGAACAGACACATAAAATATAAAATAATAACATTTTATCTGATATTTTTGCAAATAGAGAGTTCAGAAATAGACCCACACATATATGGTCAACTAATTTTCAACAAAGTTGCAAAGAAATTCAATGGAGAAAGGATAATCTCTTCAACAATGGTGTTGGAATAACTGGATATACACATGCAAAAAAACAAACTTCAACTCTTGCCTTGTACCATATACAAAAAAGGACTCAAAATAGATCATAATCTTAAACATAAAAGTTAAGACAATAGAACTTCCAGAAGAAAACAAGGACATCTTGATTAATTTGTGTTTGGCAAATACTTCTTAGACTGTTCACAAAAAGTATGAACGAGACATGAAAGAAAAACTTGATAAATTAGGTTTCATCAAACTTAAAAGTTTTTAGTCTTCAAGAGACATGGTTAAGAAAATGAAGAAAAAAGCCACCGATTGGGAGAAAATATTTGCAAACTATGTATCTGATAAATGGCTTACATCTAAAATATATAAAGAATACTACAACTCAATAACACAAAAATATATCCAATAAAAAGGGAAAAAATTAATAGACCCTTCACCCTGTAAAATACACAATAGCATATAAGCACATTGCATCAGATATCATTAGTTAGTAGGGAGAAGAATATTAAAACCATAATGAGATACACTGTATACATATTGGAATAGCTAAAATTAAAATGACTGGCAATACCAAGTGCTGGCAAAAAAGCTGAGTAATTGAAATTCTCATACTCTGCTGGTAAGAATGTAAAATAGTACCACAACTTTTAAGACCAATTTGGCAATTCCTCTTAAAGTCAAACACATACTTATCAAATGACTTATAGATTCTAATCCAATGTATTTATCAAAGAGAAATGCAATATATGTCCACACATATGTCATATGTATGTGAATATTCACAGCAATTTTAGTCATAATATTAAAAACTTGAAACAATCCAAATGTCCATCATCTGATGAATAAATTAACAAAATATGGTACATTCATACAATGGGAGACTGCTTAGTAATAGAAAAGACAGTACCACTGATATTTCAAGCAATATGAATGAATCTTACAGTATTACACAGAGTAAAAGTATACTTCAGTTTCTCCTAACATATTATGTGACAGTACAGAAAATATGTTGAAGCTGTAAACTCTTTTATAAGTAGTATGTGATGGATTCAATAAAGGCATTTCAGCAAACTGAAAAGACATTATATTATCTCTTGCATATCTGATTTGAGGTTCATACTCACTTAAACCCTAGTAAATTATAAAACCAATCATGTATAAAGCATTTCTAAAATGGCAAAGCCTCCAAAATATCTCAGATATCTTTTCTGATCTCTGAGCACATATAACTGCAAACAGCCAGTCATGTAAATCACAAACTGGAAACAGTGAAGGGTCTTGGAAAAATCTGTCTGTCTATCTATCTATCTATCTATCTATCTATCTATCTATCTTTAAAATTTTAGTCCAAAATGCAACAGCTATGCCCATTTTAATTAAAATGATAGCTTAAGTGTGAGTGCAGCTGGGTGAATAAGCATATAAATATTTGCACACATCATACTGGCAATGTATGCATCCAAAGTTAATAAAGATTGTCTGGTAGTGGGATTGAGAATGTATTATTTTACACTTATTTTTCATTACTTTTCAGTTTTCTCTACTGAGTACCATTTATAGCAAACACTTGGTATGTTGTGTTGCTTTGGTTGAAGAGCAAACTCAGAAGCTGCACAGGTAGTCATCACACAGAACACCATAACAGTGCTCCTAAAATAAACGTATATCAAATAATTTTTAGTATTTCTTGGCACTACTAGGAGCACTTGAATATATCATTTAGTAGATAGAGAAATAATCACTCTCTAATATGTATCTTTCTGATGTTTGGATTTTTTACAGGGCAGATTCTGCTAGAGGGCTATGTTTGTATTCTACTTTCATTAACAAATGAATCCCAGGAGATTCAACAAATGAATCCCAGAAGATTCAGGGCCTGACCTGTGAGATGAACATGCTTTATGACTAAAATCTGTGTGAATTCTGATTGTGAAAAGCTGGGTATCAAGGGGAAACTATTAGCAACCTTTAAACATGTTTCCTGATATATGCCCTCTCAAATGCAGACGAGCCACCCACCTGGCTCGTCTGCATTTGAGAGGGCATATACATTCTATTTGCAATAGAAATGTCTATTGGGAGGACAAAGACATTCTGTTTGCAACAGAAATGTCTCCATGTTTGACTTCCATCCTGCAGCCTCACAAAAAAGATCACATTTCTTTGACAGAGTCATTCATTTCCCCTAAGAAGCACAGGTTGGAAGTATATTTTCTGAACTTATGTTACATTCTAAAAAGGGAGCAACTGATTTTAGGTTCAGATTCCAACAGCAGATCTGCCATTGACCTTGAATTATTATGTCCAATAGTTGTTATGGCTGCAGGAAATTGAAAGGAAGCAAGTCACTGCATTTTTCCCACCCGTATATACTGACAGAGGTACTCTCCAGGGATGGCACCAGTTTAGTGAGTTTGAAAAAGTGATTGTCCTTGTTTAGAACTTCACAGAACACTTGCTGACAGCCCTGTACTGAGAAACGACTTCCCCCTTATCCGTCTGGTGGAGAGCACTTGATAAAATACCCCCTCTCAATCTTACAGAAATAAATCTGTACCTAACAACAGAGAGTCAATAACATATCAATGTTTTCAACTATCATGCACAGATCCCATTGTGTACTACTCTATCCAGAGCTACGAGTTTTCAGTCACATCAATCTACCACAGCAGTAATATAACCTGCAATATATCATTACTGCATGAACCACTAGGCATATGCTGATGTTATCAATTCCAGACTAAGAAAAGCCATGAAGTGACAATGTTGTCCAAGGACAGCAGCTGCCGACAATGAAAAGAGAACACCTCACAGGAAAAGCAATTATATAAGCCCTGGATTACTCTAAACATGTGGTAGATGAGATGCAATAAGTAACAATCATATAGTATCATCTCTTTGTGACAATTATTCACCTTTGGTTAGCACAGGGTCCAGGAACAGGTCTTTTCTCTTTGTTTGATACAGAGTCTGGCTGTGGTGCCCAGGCTGGAGGGCAGTGGCATGATCTCAGCTCACTGCAACCTCTGCCTCCTGGGTTCAAGTGAGTCTCCTATCTCAGCGTCCCAAGTAGCTGGGATTATAGGCACATGCCACCACACCCAGCTAATTTTTGTATTTTTAGTAGAGATGGGTTTTCACTGTGTTGGCCAGGCTGGTCTCAAACTCCTGACCTCGTGATCTGCCTGCCTTGGCCTCTCAAAGTGCTGGGATTACAAGTGTGAGCCACCGCACCTGCCCAGGTCTTTTCTTTTAAGAAGGTGATAACTGTGGTCAATATCTTTAAAAAGCACTAGAAACAATCTGAAGAAGCAGTACCAATCTTTACAGTTGGCAAAAGCTTAGGCCAAACTCAGAAAAGACAGGCTGAGATTCAGTAGATATATTAACTCATAGACATCTTTAATTTTCCCGCAAAAATTAAATATGTGATCATGTATCACAATTAACATATATTTTAACTTTTTTATCCCTAAGTCAACCAAGGAAGTAGGTTGCTAGTCCTTCTTTGCCAGTATAATAGCCATGAATTTCCATGGGAACTGTAAAAACAATGGAGAACCTGCTATTTCTCTGGAAAGTTTTTAAATTCTCTAAGTAAATTTCCAAATTCCATTCAAGCCTCCAGAGAAAGAAGGAAGCCAGAAAAGTTTTTAAAAATCAAGCGATATATTTAAACCAAACTAGAGTCTGTCACAAATATAAAGTAACTGCTCTGGGAGGCCAAGGTGGGCGGATCACAAGATCTGGAGTTCGAGACCAGCCTGGGCAACACGGTGAAACACCCTCTCTACTAAAATACAAAAACGTAGCTGGGCGTGGTGATGGATGCCTATAATCCCAGCTACTTGGGAGGCTAAGGTGGAGGAATCACTTAAACCCAGGAGGCAGAGTTTGCAATGAGCCGAGATTATGCCACTGCACTCCAGCCTGGGCGACAGAGCAAGACTCTGTCTCCAAAAATAAAAATAAAAAATAGAAAATTTTATTTACATATATATATATATATATATGTGTGTGTGTGTGTATATAAAGTAACTGTGTCACTGAAATACAATAAACATTTAGTAAAATCAAGAAGAGACTTGTGGTATAGGGAGTTTGGGGAATAGCAAAACAGAGCTGTGTTGCTCTAATACATTTTGGGAAGCCCTATAAAATGATTGTCTTTCAACAAATGATGACATGAGAATTTATTCTGCTGCTGCTTATCAATTTCCATGATAGAATCACAACCTCTCTTATTGGAGGTCTCTTAAAAATACAGTACTTCCTATATGATTAAACGTGACACCCGGCAAACTCCATCTAGCCTTCTATGCATCTTTAAATGTAGAGAGATAAGATGTATTGTATAGGCTGATCTTACCGTAAAGCTTTTGGTCCAAAGTACATAAAGAGCTCCTTCCCCAAAGTTTCCACGCCATTGTAAACATATCCATTAAACAGGCTCAAGACATTCTGGCTGGAATCATTATTATTCAGTATAGCAGCCTAGTAGAAAATACACAGATACACAGAAACACAAACACATAAACTTTAAACAAAATTATAATTTAATTCTTAAATGTGTTTATATTATTTCATGCGCAGGTGCATTTCAATGAGAAGAATAATCTCCAACAAGTAATGTAATCGGCTGTTTACATATATTTTTGTCAAATTACTATGCAGTCATTTAAAGAGAGAGAGGCCAAAAGAATTAAGTAAAAAAAATAATAATTGACAGACAACCAACATAAAGTTTCTTCCACGACCATACAGCTCTGTGCATATGAAAAGGAAGTACAGGAATACAACATGAATGTTTTAAAACTAAAAACTGGAATATAGGTTCTTCCATAACCAGAAGTATAGACAAGTTCCCTGAAAGACTGGTCAGATAAAAACAGCTACAAATCATAGATGATAAAATATGAAAACAAAATATTTTTAACCACACCGACGAACTCTTAAGCAAGTATGAAATAATACAAGGTCAAAAACTAACAATGGGAGAGAACCCGGTGAGGTAGTAAGGAGAGTCCTGAAGGCAGCATCTACCCTAAGAGCATTGATTGAAACTAAGGAATAAGAGCTTCAATTCTCACGTCTTGTGATGCAGGAGATCAGAGACAAAACCTGGGCCCCCCTGAGTAGGAGAATCTAATTTGAGACCTGTCCTGCTCCAACCATAATGTTAAGAATGAAGAAAAAATAAACTCATATTCCCTTTCCCCCATCAGTCTTGCAAAACCAAACAATACATTGTTAGGATTACAACATATATTCAGAATACTATAAGATATTCAAGGAAATTACAAACACGAATCAACATAAAACAAAAATATAAAATATAGGTTCTTCTGTGGGAGAAGGAAAGAAAAGGACTTTGGTTTAGATTTTAGCAACGCCCTTTTTCTTAAACTGGGCATTATATATGCTGGCATTTCTTATGATATTATTTTTATTTTAGACTATTTTCAATTAAATAGTGTTTTATAAACATTATTTAATTTAAACTCAAAATGTAATTAAAAATTTAAGACTTAGACATGCATTAGCTATTATAAAGATAAAATAGGATACATAGAATTATATCTATGCATTAACTAACCTAAGGTAATATCCTTATTTACCTCTAACTTCTTTTTTTTTTTCTCTCAAATGGGCCTAATGATTCTCGAAAACTCTGAATGAAAACTTGGTGAGCAGTGGGAATGGGGAAATGTCAAGATATAATTATAAAACAGCTTTAGATACAGAGTCTAAAAGCAAGCCACAACTTTTCCTCACTTTAAGGTGAAATGATATTGTTCAGTGATTCTCCAACCTTTGGTTTTAGACATTTGTCATTTTAAATGCTTAAGATGGCATGTCCACTCTATTCTTTATTTCACGAAATTGGTCTTTGTTAAGGTACAACCACAGTACACAGCTCAAAGAGATAACGGAGATAAAGGAAAAAAAAAAAAAAACCGAGACCAGACACTATTCTTACTATTCTTCTACTAAACCCATTCAAGGTTGAAATGGCTAGTCAATGCCAGAACTTTCCAACTGCCTAAAGTTCAGGCAAATGGCTTTATCCCTCCTTTACGTAAGAACTGGAGAATCAAACAATGGCAGATAAATTAAATGCACAAGAGTAATCAAAAATGACAGCAGTCACTTCCAGTTCTGGACAAATCACAAAAAAAAGAACCTGTGGAAGATTGTAGGCACATGCCAACATATCCTCAGAGCTCAGTTTTTGATTTTCCTTTCTGGGAGGCACTCTAGTACCTATCAATAACTATCAAGGACTGGAAAGGCAGGCTTGAGTACTCAGTAAGGAAAAAACACATTTGCCTTGTTTTTATATAAGTCAGTGTTCTAAGGCCCTGAACTGAGAAGCACCAAGAGTCTTGATGCTTTTCTGCCTAACAAGGGACTTTAGGCCACTTAAATACACTTCAGGCCCAGTATAGATTACAATAGGTTTTAAGGTAGGTTTCCATGACAACCAATCAGTCCTTAAAAAGTTCTTAGAAACCAGCCAGGACACTTTTAACATGATGACATACAAAGCAGATATAGATCTTTGCCTCAACATAGATTAGGCTGTACATTTTCAGGATCTCAGATTTAAGTTCTTACTAATATTTTAAACCCTCATTTGTAAGTCAATGGTAAGAGCCTTGTTTCTCCACCACTCCAATGTCAACACTCTCTTGTCTTTTCCCAATATTCGCTACTTGCAACTGGTTTATACACTCCCTGTGAAATCTTCTAATTTTCTTAGAGTTCTCAGCAGAGGCCGGGTGATGAATGTTACCCCATTTTATATACAGACACGCACACACACACACACACTCACTCTCTCTCTCTCACATATATACTAGCTTTCCCTGCTTTGTGGGTAGGAAAGAATTTGCTACTACTGCACTCCTGTGCTTTAATCGCCTTTACCTCTTCAAGTTTTTGTTTTGTTTTGTTTTGTTTTTTGAGACAGAGTCTCGCTCTGTCAGCAGGCACGAGACTAGAGTGCAGTGTTGTGATCTCTGCTCACTGCAACCTCCTCTTCCCGGGTTCAAGCAATTCTCCTGCCTCAGCCTCCCAAGTAGCTGGGATTACAGGTGGGTGGCACCCCGCCCAGCTACCTCTTTTAAGTTTTATAAGTTAAATCTGATGCAAAAGCGTAAGAATGATACATTAGACTTTGGGACTTGGTGTGAGGGACAGAGAGGCATAAGGCATGAGGGATAAAAGACTACACGTGGGGTTTAGTGTACATTGCCCAGGTGATGATTGCACCAAAATCTCAGAAATCACCACTAAAGCACTTATCCATGTAACCAAACACCACCTTTTCCCCCAAAGCCTACTGTAATTAAAAACAATAATACATTTAAAGAAAAAAATTAAAACTGAAACTCAGTATCTAGGTAATGTCTGATTGGCCAATTATAAAATTCTTGTCAGCTGCCACATCACTGTTCCTCACTGCAGCTGAGCATGTCTGTAATCCCAGCTACTTGGGAGGCTGAGGCAGGAGAATCGCTTGAACCCGTGAGGTGGAGGCTGCAGTGAGCCGAGCTGCCGGCAGCCCTGCAGCCTGGGTGACAGAGCGAGAC
>NW_016107456.1:1792685-1812431 GCF_001604975.1 Cebus imitator
GCCATTTAGCAAAACAAAGTTTTCGTGGATAGTGCTTCAAACCTTATGATTACTGGGCCACTTATTAACAAGAAAAAAGGTAGTATGTTCCCTTGCAAATAAATTCTGTTGTGAAAGGCAAAGAAGTCAAAAATCCAAAGGCCCCAATACACTCAAAATGCATGAGGCCATTATATATCTTCACATGGCTGTCAATGGAAATTGAAGTATGTTGTCTTTGCTGACAGAGCCTCAAAGAGAACCTCCAACTAAAGCCTTAAAGGTGTAATAATACATGTCTTATTTGCTCTACTGGTGTTTTACCCTATTCTCTGCAATTAAAAACAACATTCAATATGATCTTTTAAAAAAAAACCTGAAACTCTGAAATTACAAATGTTGAAAACAGATGTTTATCGCCTGATGAAGGTTATTATTGTTAACACATGTTGATAGGAAAGCAAATGAAGGAATGATCACAGGCAGTTATTAACTTATAGAAAAAAATTAACCTGAAAATATCAAGTGACTTCAGTGCAGCAGAAACTCTTCCAGCTACAGATGCTATATGACCTTGGCTTGAATTTGTTTAAGAATTCCTTTTTAATACCCGATGATATTTGGTATTAAAATGAAATGTTAGTAAAACCTCTTCCTTGCTCACATATATATAGTTTGTAATTCTCTCTGGGGCTAGAGTTTTACCACCTGGACAGTAGGATAATCTTGAGGCCTTCTACCTGCCAAATTTCGCATAGTATTTTCTAAACCACTGTCGAAGTGCCTTCTACAACTGAATTATTATTTACTGTGACTTGCATTTTTTCCCTATCTGTCTATAAGCTCTCCAGGGACAGTAACGAGTTCAGCTAATATCCTTGACAGCTTTACACAATGCCTGGGGTTCAGTGAACATTTGTGGGATTAAATAAATTCCTCCTCCTTTAGCTCCTAACACCAAGTGTGACTTTAAAGAATACACTCACTGCTTCCCCTCCCAACATCCCCAGCCTGCTTGACTTTTCCCAAGGTATCCTGGCAAAATCCTCTACTCTACCACCTACCTAATCTCCTTTTAAAATTCATTCACATCCTAATATCTTATTTTCTAATTACCTGCATTGGAGTGAGATTTAAACATAGGAGGACCAAATTCTCATGACTACTAAAAGCTATAATGGAAGTAAAATACCCTATTTACCAGAATTTCCCATAAAATAAAATGAACCATATGGGAAAGTTTAGGGAGCAGTTCCTCTGTGTTTAGCAAGCAATCCTAGAATGCCTGGTTTTTATTTGTTATGTTTACTTAGCATTTAAATTGTTGCTCTAAAAAGATCTAATCTAATACAGTAGTTCTCCCTTATCCAAGGCTTCACTTTCTATAGTTTCAGTTACTCATGGTACAGTACCATAAGATACTTTGAGACACACAGAGATACCACATTCATTTAACTTTTCTTACAATAGAATGTTACAATTGTTCTATTTCATTGTTAGTTATTGCTATTAATCTCCTACTGTACCTAATTTATAAATTAAACTATCATAGGTATGTATATATAGGAAAAGAGATAACATATATAGGGTTCGATACTATCCATGGTTTCTGGCATTCACTGGATGTCTTAGAATGTACCTTCTGTGGATAAGGGGGCACTACTGTGCTTAATTTTGGTATTGAAATGACACACAAAGTTTTTTTATTCAGTTGTTTATCATGCAGGTGGCTTACCCAAGTCAGTGGATTCCTGGTACTCTATCATTTCTAAAATAATCAGCTCTGGATAATATAGTTGGGATAAAATAAAATTTTCAACTTATGATTGGCCATTGCAAGCACCTGCATATATCTTTCACTGTTCTTTTAAAAATCCATCTTAAGGCAAAATTCTGGTATACTGGTAATGGTTTGTTATACTTGTTTTGAGAGCTATTATGTATAAATTGGGCAAAGCTTTTGCAATAAACCTAAGATTTACAAGACATTCACTTGTCTTACTATAGACGCTAGGGTTATCACTTTTCTCTGCAAGCTTTTACTGCCCAAATTCAAAAATTAATTTCCATAAGCCTGTTATCTTTGCTGTAACTATATACAATTGTCCAATACCCACTTGACTTTCTCATGTTGACCCTTATAATCCATTACTGTATTATTTGAACATTTCATCCTTTTTATTTATTTTTTCTGAAATAAAGACGAAAATATCCTTTGCCACAATTTTAAGTATGATTGAGAAGGTTCACCTTCCCCTTTTCAAGTGGCTTAATAATCTTCAAAACAACATATATTTTCAGAGATAGCACATGATTTATTGTGCTGATTACTATTTACCCAGCCTATCCATGGGTGGACAAGGAAGATAAACTTTTCAGAGCAGAGTAAGTCTTTTACATAAATGCTTCAACTCTAGTGCAGTTTTTTCCCTACACAAAAGAAAATACCATATTTACTTTCCTGTTCTCTCTTCTTTTCCTCACATGCTTTCATCCCCAATACAACAACACTTTTTAATCAGAGATTAAGTCTACCAGTATAAGTCATCAAAGAACATAATTTTAAAATGATTTCTAAACACAAAAATAGAGGTCCTTAGGTCCATTCATCAAAACATATTCTATAATTTTGTAGGTGCAGGACCTTTAAGCACTTACCCAGAGACTAAGGACTGTACCTTATCTGAAGGCACCAAATGATTATAAATCCTTCATACAAATAGGGTGTTCCTCAGATAAGTGGGTCTGGTGAGAAAGCTCTGATCCAGAAGAAAAAGGAACAATTCCCAGGATGTTTATTTTGCTAGGCACTAAGCTAAGAATGTCATATGCTGCTTAATTTAATCCTGATCAAATAAGCTGTGACAATAAGCATTTCCAGACAAGGAAGTAACAAAGAATGAGAATTCAAAATCAAGATGATCAGATGTTCTTTTCTCTACAGCATACCAAATATGTTCATCTGGATAAAAAGCTACAATGGCCATGGAAAATCACCTCCCCTGAAACCTTTGTAAGAATGTTGTCTGTTATCCCTTGTTTCATGATTCCATAGCATTCTGGATTCTGATAATGATGATCCTGAGTCATTAAGGAGAAATCATTATCAGTATCCATTTAACAAGGTTAGTATATAATGCATGTTCTCTAAATTATTTAGAAATCCCCTTCAGATACTTAAACAAATGAGCCTCATTTTGCTGGAAAATGAATCTCTGCAGATTGGCTCATTTCTTTAAATAATGGCAATAAAATGAGCCATGATTTTTTTCCCCATTTTGAAGAAGGAAAATTTACTACGTGGTTTACATTCTGGTAGTAGGAATTTCCATATAACATGCACAAGAAAATATGCACATACTTATAATGAAAGATTCCAAACGGAATTTATTTCTAAATCTTTAATCATTTTACACTATTCAAAATCTTGCTCTTCTCCATCCATTCAACTTTTATTAAATGTCTCTTTGGTTAGGTTCCTGACACTGTGAAGTCACTTATATAAAGATAAGTAGCCAGCATATTAAATACATGTATCAAATTTTAAAGAGTGATGGAAATAACCAGACCATGTTTCAAATAAAGTGAATGCTTATAAATAAACTGTTTCATATCCTGTTTTGTGAGATTGAAAACACGTGCAGATTAAATATGATTTCACTAAAATATTGCATCCACCCAACAATTAAAATCAAAGGAATGACGCTTCAAAGCTCATTAACCAGATATGTTCATTTATATTCCAACATTGTTTCTTACCATAAGGTTCCACAATCTCCAGCAGAGTTTTATGCAATTTGTTTATACTGTTGCACAACTTTATGCTGACAAGACAGCGGATCATAACTCAGAGAAATAATATAGTACATACACGACTAGCAGATGCTGGGATCTTCTATGGCTAGGTTTTCTCAAAATGAGGATCAGTTGTCACAGGGAGACATGCATTCAAGCGTGTTCTCTATAAACTTTACACTGGAACAAAGAGGAATGCTATATGACAGAGTAACAGTCCATTATGGCAATAGCTACTGAAGCAGTGTTTTTTGGTTTCTTTTTTGGTATGATTATCTGAGGTTTAAATATTTTATTTTCAATGCCCATTAAATATTTCTTTAGCTCTCATTGGTAACTTTTTCCATGTTTACTGCACTGTAAAGAATGCAGTATGCAGTTATTAAATTATTTTTAAATGCTGCCTTGTGAAAACTAATCATTTCAAGCCAGTAGCAGAAACATTTAAAGAGCTTTAATTCTTTGGCATAAATGCCTAGGAGACATAGGCTCATCTGTTACAGTAATGATCTTGCCAGAGGTTTGTGACAACCTACCATGTTTTAATGAAATTTACTATGGATCCCTCTAAAATGCAAAAGACTCTTCATGTTTACAAAAGGTTATAATTATGCTTTTTCTTCAGATGAAAGGCCCAGAAAATGAAGCCATGGTAAATTATTTAGAAGTTTATCAACAGCCCCAAAGAGCATATTCCTTCCATATTGATTTTGAAATCCAGTGTCCACAGAACCAGATTCCTGATCCTAATCTTAAATACCTATTCCAATTTTTAATACCTCTATCAAGGTATCAAAAATAATATCTTTAAATGGTGGGTTTTTTATGTGTGGGGTATAACTTATTGAGTATTGCTGCCAAGTGATGTTAATAATTGCCTAACCATTAATGAAGCATTTGTATTATATTATCAGGCTGCACTCTTTTGTGCAATCCAAACATAGCCATAAAAGTTATTAGAAGAGAATGATCAGAACAGATACAAGAGAATTGACTGAACCGAACAAAACTAAAAATGGTGGTAGACACAGCCAAAAACCCAAGGTTGTACTTTTCTATTTAATAAATAACCACTACCACAAACTGAGCATTATGGTGTTCCTACCATTGTATGCTGAAAAAGCAATAAAGATCCTAGTGAATATTTTATTGTTGAGTGGAGCTATGGCATGGTTAAGAGGTAGGCTTTAGAGTTTTAAAGAAAGATCAAACCCTGGTTTAGCCCCTTACTAGTCATGTGATCTTGGGCAACTGATTTAAACTCACTCTGAGACTCATGTGCCTCTTCTGTACAATCAGGTTATGCTCCTTTACCATAGGGTTATTTTTTTTCATGACTGAATGAACTGTAAAAGCATCTCATGCCTTAACATTAGAGATAATCACAACAAAACTTAAAAGGAAATGTTTAAGCTATTTTTCCTAAACATTAGAGATAATCACAACAAAACTTAAAAGGAAATGTTTAAGCTATTTTTCCTAAATACCAACGAGGTGATATTTATTTAAAACATTAGGTTGGACTCGTACAGCAGAAAGCATATCTTGCTCATCTTTGTAGTCCCAGGAGCTAGCATAAAACCGAACACAAAATATGTTGTTGTTGAATGACGTAAATTATGATATCCGTAAGGATATTCATGCCATATCCACTGCTTAGCCCTACCATCTTTACTTCTAAAACAGTGACTCTCTTCTCTTGTCTTCACCTCCACCAGCAGGACTTGACTCCAAATTCGTCACCTGGATTTCTGCAGTCATCTCCTAACTGAGAGGGCAGTGTCTACTCTGGCTTTCTTTCAGTCTTTTTTCTAGTCCCTGTGCTGCAGAGCTTCTACTCACCCTTCACACCTCAGCTTTACTACTTCCCTGGGGAAGGCTTCCCTGATCTTCCTACAAGTCCTTTAGGAAACATGTATTCTGCCCGACATGGTGGCTCACAACCATAATCTCAGCACTTTGGGAGGCTGAGGCGAGCAGTCAGGAGGTCAGAAGTTCCAGACCAGCCTGGCCAACATAGTGAAACCCTGTTTCTACTAAAAGTACAAAAAATTAGCCAGCTGTGGTGGCAGGCACCTGTAATCCCAGCTACTCAGAAGGCTGAGGCAGAAGAATTGCTTGAACCCAGGAGGTGGAGGTTGCAGTGAGCCAAGATTGCGCCATTGCACTGGGTGACAGTGTGAGACTCTGTCTCAAAAAAAAAAAAAAAAAAGAAGAAGAACCATGCATGTATCTCCTTACCAATTTATTTATATTTCTTTAGCTGATTATTTAATGAATGTCTTTATGTCTTTGTATCTTCCCAACTAAAATACAGGCTACAAAAGAGGAAGTATTTATTTTTGCTCCCCAGGTACCCTGAGTATTCAAAATTTTGTTGAATAATTTTCATAAATATTAATATTTTAAAGAAACCATCTAAAATCCATCTGTGATAACCTGAAACGATTTTAGAAACACTATAACAATAATAAAAAAATAGGTGCAGAATACTTACTGGCATATCAAGTCAAAATAAATAAAAGGGAAATTGGAAGGAGATGCAAAACTTAATCTTTTTCCTCAAGTTTGAAAATATATTTTCTTCGACTTAGAATCTCATTTCTTTCAAGTTGTAAGCATATGCTAATTTCATAGCAGGCAACTTTTTCTTCCAGGACCAAAGGCTCTGACGAAGCTTTGCAGAAGAAATTGAAATACAGTGCAATACTGCATGTATCCATGAAATACAATCACTCACACATCTAAAGGGCTTTTAAAGCATGATGCCTTAATCAGAATATTTTAAGTACAAGTTCTGGCCACAGGAATACACAACGTCTGCAATGAATGCCTGAGTGGCAAGAAGCTGTGCTAGTTTACTTTAAAAAGAAATAAATTCACTTCAGGGAACCAGAACTGGGTTTCATTGCCCCTTAAGTAGATGGCAGCATGAAGTTGAGTGAGAAGTTAGTGCTTAGTGCTAAATTTTCTAGTTGAATTTTTAGAACGTTATACTAGTTGTGATACACTTATCAATTGCAGAATATTAGGCAAGTAAGAAACTAGACATTTATGCTAAAATTTTAAAATGGGACAGAAAAAAACCGTATTAGAGGTAGCAGAGATTTGATGTTATCAACAGGGGAAAATGCAGCTGTAGACATAGGAAACCATGCGGGTATCATAAAGAAGTCAAGCAAGGCGACACGGACAAAACAGCTTCACTGGATTCCCGAAGAGCATCTTGCCCGGGCAGCGTCAGCCCCGAGCGCGAGCCCTTCGCTCCTGCGCAGGCGCGCTACGACCCACTTCTCCCAACAGCAAAGTGACAATAAACTTTGGAAAAGGTGGGGCCCCAGGAAACCAGGGCCAGAGCAAACAGATGACACTTTAAACCTTGGAACCCTGACGGGGTCTTTATTCCATTTCCGCCTGCTGACTGCATGGCCGGTTACAGGAGTAGCTCACCTGCGGGGAGACCACAGCCGAGGAGGCTGCGAGGGGCAAGGCGCGGCCCTGGAGGTTCCGCAGAGCGCTTCCCCGCACGCCGGTCACCGCCTGGCCAGGGAGCACCCGCGCTCGAATCTTCTCTCCATTCAGAGTACAGCCTGGTCCTTCCACCATCTCTGCGGCCGGCACTGTGGCCCACTAGCTGCAGGGCCTGGCGAGAATACTGCCGCGAAACTCGGCATCTGCGCGGGCACTGACTGCTGAGAAAGGAAATTCAAATCTCGCGCGCGTCTGGCCCCTCCCACGACCGCCCAGGCCCCGCCCACGACCGCCCAGGCCCCGCCCAAGCAGCGCCCTAGAGGTTGTTGGCCCTCCCTACGGCGCATGCGTTTAGTTCTCCCCCGCCCCCGGTCTTGCTGTGGGTTTATTATTAACAAATTGCAAACGCGGGTGGGGCTGGGGGGCGTGGAGGACAACTAACTAGGCTGAACTGTAAAAGCAGAGAAGATTGGGATTTGGAAAGCTCTGAATGTATTTTCTTTGCGTTACCATTTTGCCCTTGTTGTTGAGCTACTCAGTACACACACATTTTCTGATCTGGTCCTCTTAATCTGTCCTGTCTGGGACAGGACAGATATGTCACAGACAATCTGGTTTTTGGCTCTGTTTTTGGTATGCTATATTGGACGTGGGTGGGATGAGAGAAACGAAGAGGAGGGCTTTTGGAACAAACAGCCGAATATATTCTAGTGTCTCTGTTTAAAAACTTCATTATTAAGTGAGCCCTACCCAAGTCCATGCATCCATTTTGTTAGCGGACGCCCCAGGATGAAAGCTATTTGAAATTGCTTTGTTAAAGGTAGACCTCTATATAAATTCTAGGGTAATGCATAGCTTTTCAAATTTACCCACTACCCTAGCCAAAGATGCATACATACATTAAAATATGTGAAGTTTATCACCCCATACACTTTTGTAAATTAGAAACTGTATTCTTTTTTGAAAACTGAAATACAACCCATTAAAACAGAATGTCAGTTTCTAAGTGATTTCAAAAGCATAGCACTGCATTGCAGTTAAACCAGAAGAGTATATACAAAGGCGTGCATTGCCTTAGGACAACTGTTCAGCATAATAGGGTTTTGACTTTATGATGGTGCAAAAGTGATACTCAGTAGAAACTATACTAGTGAAGTATACTCAGTAGTACTCAGACAGCCATTCTGTTTTTAATTTTCAGTACAGATTCAATAAATTATTCAACACTTTATTATAAAATAGGCTTTGTGTTAGGTGATGTTTCCCAACTGTAGGTTAATGTAAGTGTTCTGAGCACATTTTAAAAGGGCTACATGAAGCTATGGTGTTCGATAGATTAGGTGTATTAAATGTATTTTCAACTTACTGTGTTTTCAATTTACAATGGGTTTATCGGGACATAACCCCATCATAAGTTGAGGAGCATCTATATACTAGAGACTTGAATTTGAATATGCTGAAGTCTTGACTTTGAAATTTTGAAAAGTATTAAATCTCTCTTCGTGGGGAGAGATTAGTGGTCAAAAGTTGGCTGGATGAATTTCAGGACCATTTGTACTTTACTCCCTTGTTCAATTCAATAATCTCTGTCCTTTGATGGAGAAAAGTCTTATATACCTTCTCCTCTTTCAGCGTTGTATTCGTTTATTGTTACCTTATAAATTATCCCATTTGTTATTTCAGAGTTTCTGTGGGTCAGAAATTTGGCAATAGTTTAACTAGCCGGGGTCATCCTGGCTCAGCATTTCTTAAGAGGTTACAGTTAAAATATTAGCCAAGGCTAAAGTGCCCAAACGGCTGTTTGTAGCTAGAAGATCCACCTCTGAGATGAGTTGCCGGCACGGCTGTTGGCAAAAGGCCTCAGTTTCACACCTCATGTATCTCTCTGCAGTGCTGCTTGGCTCTTCTAATGACATGGCGGCTGAGTGTGTGATCCAAGAGAGAAGTCAAGGAGAAAGCTACAATGCCCTTTATTACTTAGTCACCCTTTATTACCTTGTTTTTTATGGTAACTTATTCCTTATTCCACTCATTAGAGGCCAGTTATTAAATACAGTTCATATACAAGGGGAGGGGAATTAAGCTTTGTTTTGAAGGGAGGGATATCCAAGAGCTTGTGGACAAATTAAAAATAATATCAACCTGTTCATTTATCTGATTCACCTTATTTCTCTTTAAGGTGTTGGGTACTGAGCACATTTGGGTCAAATACAATCTTTAATTAGTAAGAGTTGGGGACTGACACTGAAGGCATTAAGAGACTTCACAGATGTGACTGAAAGGCTGAGTCAGATTTGTTTTGTTTTGTTAGCTGGAGTGCAGTGGCCTGATCTTGGCTCGCTGCAGCCTCCTCCACCACCTGGGTTCAAGCGATTTCCTTGCCTCATCCTCCCAAGCAGCTGGGATTATAGGCATCTACCACCATGCCTGGCTAATTTTTGTATTCTTAGTAGAGGCGGGGCTTCACCAAGTCGGCCAGACTGGTCTCAAACTCCTGACCGCAAGTGATCCACCCGCCTCTGCCTCCCAAAGTGCTGGGATTGCAGGTGTGAGCCACGTCACCTGGCCCAGATTTTGTTTATATGTGACTAGCCTCTGAGTCCTTTGGCATGTCTCTTTGTTCTCGCTTCTTACATCCAATCAAAAGCAAACTCGCATATGCTGTGCATCTACAGGGTGTATAAAAAGAGTCCCCACATCATTGCAAGCAGGCCTACCTTGGTGCAGACGCTTGCTACATTTCACCCAGACTATGTCAGGATCCTGCTAACTGTCACCCTCCCTGCATTTTCTCGTCGTACACTCTTACCAGAGGAACCTTCACAATTTCTTAAGTACAATTTACCTAATTTGAGTAAATTTGCTAAATTCAATAAATTTTGGTATTTGATAACTATATATATATATATCATTCATCTTTTCTAAAACTCTCTTTCTTCATATAGACAATAAATCATACTTTTTCTATACGCCTGCATATGATTGCTCTAATTTCCATACACAACATAACTTATGTGAAAGCACTTTAAAAACTATAAAACACTCTACAAAATTAAGATAAATTATACTTGCCATTCACAGAATGTACTTTGTACCTATTGATTTTTGGCTCACACTATTATTTTCATCTTTTTCTTTATTTTAATTAATGAATTAATTAGTTATTTTTTGAGACAGAGTCTAGCTCCGTCTCCCAGGCTGGAGTGCAGTGGCACGATGTTGGCTTACTGCAACCCCTGCCTCCTGGGTTCAAGGGATTTGCCTGCCTTCACCTCCCGAGTAGCTGGCATTACAGGTGTCCACCACAATGTCCAGCTAATTTTTGTATTTTTAGTTTTCGCCATGTTGGCCAGGCTAGTCTTGAACGTCCAGCCTTAGGTGATCTGGCCACCTTGGTCTCCCAAAGTGCTGGGATTACAGGGGGTAAGCCACTGTGCTTGGCCTATTCTCATCTTTTTAATACTTCCTCTTTTTCCCAGTTTACTGAAGTTCTCCCAACTTTTAAGCCCCAGCTGTATGGATATCCTCTAAAAACCCTTATCGATACAGTCAGAATGAACCTATCTTCTGAAGTTAGTTATTCCAAAGAACTTACTAAACCTACCTTGTGGCAAAGTTATTTGTGTACATTTCATACATTTTGATCTTTTTCTAGACTAGACCCTCATTCCTTAAAGATAGAAGAGATGCTCATCTTTATACTTCCCACAGCAGCCAGAGTGCTTTCTTTGTATATAATAGATATTCAACAAATATTTCTTTAATTGAATTATTATTAATTTAAGTTTGAAAAATTGAACCATCTGTTCCCAGAGGCCTTTAATGTCATTCTTTTGAATTGAGATCTGATGTTTTCAAAGGTCTCTTCTAAAATAAATGTTATGGAAAATGATTAATATATTGTTACTCTGTGACATACTTTCTTTATTAAAGCCACAAGCCAGTGGTCTTGATGTATAAGACCAACCATATGTGCAGTCATTTGTGTACATTACAGTCATGCATCACTCAATGATGCGATGTATTCTGAGAAATTTGCCATTAGGCAGTTTTGATATTGTGTGAACATCATGGAGTGTACATTTACAAACATAGATGAGACAGCCTACTGCACAGCTAGGCTATGTGGTATAGACTATTGCTCCTAAGCTGTACACCTGTACAGCATGTTACTGTACTGAATACTGTAAACAATTATATACAACAGTAAGTTTTGTGTTTCTTAACAAACCTAAACATAGGAAACGTACAGTAAAAATACAGTATAAAAGCTGTTAAGCTGGTACACCTCCATAGGACACTATTTATGAATGGAGCTTAGAGTACTGGAAGTTGCTCTGGGTGAGTCAGTGAGTGGTAGGTGAACGTGAAGGCTGAGGACACTGCTATACACACCTGTAGACTTTATAAACACAGTACACAGGCTTACCCTACATGTATAAAAAGTGGTAATAGATTAACATTATGTTACTGTGACTTATTTACTTTATAAACTTTTAAAAATGCTTGACTCTTGTGTAATAAAACTTAGCTTAAAACGTAAACATGTTGTACAGCTGTACAAAACTATTTTATTTATATCCTTATTCTTTAAGAGTTATTCTATTTTAACATTTATTTTTTTTTACTTTAAACTTTTTTAAAAATGAAGATGCAAACACACACATTAGCCTAGGCCTATGCAAGGTCAGGGTCATCAATATCACTGTCTTCCACCTCCACATTTTGTCCCATTGGAAGGTTGTCAGGGCGATAACACATGGAGCTGTCATCTCTTACAGCAGTACCATCAAATACCTCCTGAAGGACTTGCCTGAGGCTGTTTCATGGTTAACCCCTTTTTTAATAAGTAGAAGGGATAAACTCTAAAATAATAATAAAATACACAGTATAATATATATAAAAGCTAGCAACATAGTCAATTATTATCATTATCAAATATTATGTACTGTGCATAACCGTTTATTTAACAGAGGTGCAGTAGGTTTGTTTACACCAGCATCACCACAAACATGAGTAATGCATTACGCTATGATGTCAGGATGGCCATGATGACGTCACTAGGCAATAGCTCCATTACACTCTTATGAGGCCGCCATAGTATATGTGGTCCGTTGTTTATCAAAATATTGTTACACAACACATAACTGTATTTTGTATGTATTTGTCTTCACAATAACCCTGTATGGTCGTCAGGGAGGATATTATCTTTAGCATTTTGCAGATGAAGCAACAGTTTCAGTTTAGTCGTTATTAAGATAACCCACATTTTTTTGCTCCTGGATCAGTACTTTTTTCACTAACAACACAGGCAAGTGTTGATGAAATAAAAATTTCCAAAACGCTGGGAAAGCTAGCTTTCTTCAAGACCTCAAATAGGCAATATACAGCACAGAAATACATAATACTAGTGGAAAAAGCATTGAAAGGGGGTAACAGTTTGCCAAAAGGAGATGGATGGGAGCTAAAAATAAATACAAATCTTACTTCCAATGATTTTATTAATAAGAAAATATACCTAATACTTGCTCTGTCTGGGGCACAGAGTCAGGCCCTGGGGTACAACGTGACATAGAGAAGTCTTTGTACACAAATAAATTACAATATAGTTAGAGAGACAGACATTAAAAAATATGTAATAAAAGGAAAAGAGATCTCCTGCTATGTATGAAAAATGATACAGATACTAGGAGAATTCATTGAAGGAACCAATCACTCAGAAGCAATGTAATTTAACAAACATGATCAGAGAAGAGATGGAAGCTAAGAGGGTTCCCATCAGAAGTGGGGGCCCTAGGGAGGTAGAAAAGTCAATGAAGGAAATTCTAAGCAAGGGGAATATGGAAAAATATGTGATGTATTTGAGGCTCAGTGATGAACGTAGAAGTGTCAGGTAGGTAAGTAATAGCAGATGACACTGAAAAAATACCTAGGAACTATGTTGTCAAGAACACAAATCAAGGAAAATAGAACTCATTTTTCTGGGATAATAAGCACTCAGTGAAATTTTTCAAGAAGTGTAGGGATCCCAAACCCACAAATTCACAAAACTTTTTACTGAATTTGAAACCCAGATTTAGTATAGAAGTGTTTAATACATTTACTAACTAAAATCCAGAGTTGCATTTTAGGCTATGAAGAGCTGTGGTTTATGTCCCTTATTTGCTCATTCTTATTAAAGAATAGACGGATCTCACAGTTGCCGATAGTAAGTGGGTAGAGTTTCCTGCACAATGCTGAGTTCTTAACACTTTGAAGAGTCCTTAGTACAAAATTTGTCCGTTTTCTCTAATAATCATCCCAGTTGCTTACTTAGTGCTTTCATGTACCCAGGAAAGGTTTGGTGTGTTTTACAAACATTGACTCTTTTTAACCTGGTTTTATTTTTTTAGAGACAAGGTGTCACTTTGTCACCTAGGCTGAAGTGCAGTAACACAATCATATTTCACTGCATCCCTGAAATCCTGAGCTCAAGTGATCCTCCCATCTCAGTTTCCTGAGTGGCTGGGACTATAGGCACTAACTACCGTGACTTGATAATTAAAACAAAACAAACAAACAAACAAACAAAAATATATATATATATAGTTTAAGAGATAGGGTCTTATTATGTTGCCCAGGCTTAAACTCCCAGCCTCAAGTGATCCTCCTGCCTTGGCCTGCCAAAGCCCTGGGATTATAGGCAAGAGTCACGGCACCTCGCCCAAATGCTGGCCCTTAGTCCTCACAGTAACCTTCTGAGGTTGAGGTTGGAAGTATTATTGTTATCCTCATTTTAGAAATGAAAGAACCGAGGCACAGAGCAGTGAAGTCACTTGCTCAAAGTTACAGAGTTAGGATTCAACCAGGCAAGCTGTAATCTTCGCCAAATATTTTCAGCAACGTCAACTATGTTACACTGGCTCTCAACCAAATATTTTTAGCAGCAACTTAAAAAAAGGTGGTTTAAAGGAAAAGAAAACCTTTTAGTCAGCCTTATACAGGAACTAAAGACAATCTAAAAGTCTTCTTTTAACATATTATGTTTTGACATATTTTAGATAACGAAACTTTGTTCATACCCTTCTTACAGTGTCTGTGGGCAGATTTTTAGTCGGAGTGATAAAAGTGTAGCATGGGGGAAACTTCTTTAATTTTGGCATTTTACATAAATTACCTGAATACATTTTAAAAGTACAGAGATAGCATCCATCCTCTCTCAGCACCCTCTTCATTTGAGCTTTGAAGTGAGGAAACCTCATTAGCGAGCATTACATGCAGGTGTTTTCGGTGGTATTTGCTAAAGAGTCTCGCGTTTCTAAACATTAAGAGAAACTTTTAACATTCAACTATCAGAAGAATAATAAAATGCACAGCAACAGAAACCATATTGACACTTTTATCGTTTGGAACTTACACCAAATGTTGGGACTTTGCAAATCAGTTGCTTTGTTCCACAGTGAAGGCTGGAAGTTCCCAGGTGACAGTTTTCTGCCTGCAAAGTAAAAATCTAAATCGTAAAATCAGCCATGCCCTCCTCATACAGGAAACTGCTCTGACATACCTACCCTTTTCATAGTGTTGTGAAGTCTACGATTGCAGTGTTTAATTCTAGCTTTCTTTTGCCAGATTCTTCGTGAAAGAGATGTTTTTTCTAATTTAAAAAAATTTCAAATATATTAAGAAAAATAGCTTCTGAGCATGAGCCTTAATTTTGCAAAAAATAATAATAGTGACAACATACAAAATAATTTCTTTTTGAGGGGTTCTCTCCATGCAAAAGAATGGGAGAATTAATTTCGTTTCTGTTTTAAAATAGAAAAGCAAGTTATCTCACGTTAATATTTTGGAGCAATAGTCTTCCTCAGTTTCAGACACTGGTGAGTGTATTCAAGTTGAGACACGAAATTCACCATTTACGCCATCATTCCAAAAACGATTATTGTACAACTAATATCTTCCAGGAAGAGGGTTAAACCCATAGAAACAGATAATGGTCAGAGATCTAAACAACTCACAGCCTAGTGCAAGGAGAATACGAAATAAACACCAGCTCTCTAATTGAGATAATGTGCTCAGAGCGTACCTGAGAAAGCGAACTAGATTCTCAGACATTTAAACTGGATCCTAAAGAAAAGTAAGTAAAGGTTCATCAGATGAAGAATAGAAGGGATTTTCCAGGTGGATAGAAGAAAAGATATTTACAAAGCCAGAAGGTGTGAGGGAACCTCATATTCAGGGGAACTTTGAGAATATATTGAATACAAGAGGAAGGAAAGAGAGGGCAGCCGGAAAAATCAGCAAGACAGAGAAATAACCAAGAGAAATGAGCAAAGCCCGATTTTTAGTAATCTAATATGATATATTAAGAAATGTGGACATTGTTTTGAAAATAATGGGCAATAAACAATTCTATGCAGGAGAGTGACATAATTGGATTTGCTTTTTTTCTTTTTTCTTTTATTATTATACTTTAAGTTCTGGGGTACATGTGCAGAACGTGCGGGTTTGTTACATAGGTATACACGTGCCTTGGTGGTTTGCTGCATCCATCACCCCGTCATCTACATTAGGCGTTTCTCCTAATGCTGTCCCTCTCCTAGCCCCTCACTCCCTGACAGGCCCCAATGTGTGATGTTCTCCTCCCTGTGTCCACATATTCTCATTGTTCAACACCAATTTATGAGTGAGACCATGCAGTGTTTGGTTTTCTGTTCTTGTATCAGTCTGCTGAGAATGATGGTTTCCAGCTTCAACCATATCCCTGCAAGGGACATTAACATATCGTTTTTATGGCTGCATAGTATTCCATGGTGTATATGTGCCACATTTGCTTTTTTAAAAGATCATTAGAACAGGGTGAAGGAGTGGGTCTCATCCAGGGGCAATATTGCCACTCAGGTGACATTTAGTCACAACTAGGGGAAGGGGATGTGCTACTGATGTCTAAGGAGCATGGGGCAGGGATCCTGCTAAGTATCTTCCAATGCAGAGGACAAGCCACCATAACAAGGAATCATCCAACCAAACACGTCAATTGTACCAAGGTTGAAAAACCTTGGTGTGGTAGACAGAATACCTCCTAAAAGTGGTCAAGTCCTAATTCCTGGAACCAGTAAACATGTTTCCTCATGTGACACAAGGAGTCTGCATGTGTGATTACATTACAGATTTTGAGATGGGAGATTATCCTGCATTGTCCTGGTGGGCTCATTGTAATCACAAGGGTGCTTACAAAAGGCAGGCAGGAGGGTCAAAGGCAGAAAAGCTGACATGACAACAGAAGCAGAGTTAGTGACAGGGGTGTGGTGATGCTCTGCTGATGCCTTTGAAGAAGGATGAAGAAGCCATCATCCAAGGAACACTGGTGACCTCAGCTAGCCAGAAAGGGCAAATAAACTGATTCTCCCTGATTCCCTCCAGAGGGAATCAGACCTACTGACTCTTTGACTCCAGTCCAGTGAGGCTGATGTTGAGTTTTTGACCTGCAGGACAGTAAGAGAAGAAATCTGTGTTATTGTAAGCCACTGACTTTGTGGTACTTTGTTACAGCAGCAATAGGAAACTAATATATCTGGTTTAGAGGATGAATAGGAGAAGCAAATCCTGAAACAAGATACGCGGTAAGGAGGTTTAACAGTGAGGAGTAACAATGTTGCCAGACACTTATCATCACTGGAGCTACAGCAGTGATCAGTACAGAAAATAGTAATAACAATAATAAGTCCTGCTCTCTTCAAGTATATAAGCTACTGAATGGTATGAGTTTTTGTCATCCTCTAGAAAATAATCTCCTGTATAACGCTGATTTCTTTTTTTTTTTTTTAAGAGATGGGGTTTCACCATGTTGGCCAGGTTGCTCTCAAACTGCTGACCTCAGGTGATCCGCCTGCCTCAGCCTCCCAAAGTGCTGGGATTACAAGCGTGAGCCACCTCCCCCAGCTATGCTGATTTCTTTTCCTCCTCCATCATATATCAGCTATTTTTTCTATGCTGAACATAAATTTTTACTTTTGATTTATTAAGATTTATCAACATCTTATACTATGATTTGTTCTTTCCCCCCAAATCCAAGGTTATACCAATGTCTTAAAAATATTTTCATACATGCTGTTTTAATAAACATTATAGTTTTATTATGCTAGATTGATTGTTGTTTCCAGTGAATCCCTTACCTTGCTTCCTCATAGCAGTTTAGTTAACGCTGTCATTGATGGATTTTTCTCTAGAGGATAAGGCTTCACCACACCGTTGTCAGATCATTTGACCACCTTTAGTCAATTGAATGTGGGTTCCCTTATCTGATCACAGATTTGTGAGTGACAAATAAAATGTTTATTTTTAGGCCAGGCGCGATGGCTCACACCTATAATCTCAGCACTTTGGGAAGCCGAGGTGGGTGGATCACTTGAGGTCAGGAGTTTGAGACCAACCTGGCCAGTCTGGTGAAATCTCGTCTCTATTAAAAATATAAAAATTAGCTGGGCATGGTGATGGGCACCTGTAATCCCAGCTACTCAGGAGGCTGAAGCAGGAGAATCACTTGAACCTGGCTGGTAGAGTTTGCAGTTAGCCGAGATTATACCACTGCACTCTAGCCTGGGTGACAGAGCAAGACTCCATCTCAAAAAAACAAAAACAAAAACAAAAACCAGTTTATTTTTGGAAGCCACTGACTGAGACTTTGGGATGATTTCTTACACAGGAAACCTATAAAACTTTGACTAAATCTTTTATGTTTTACATTTAGGTCTTTTATCCATGATGCTATCGTTATATGCAAAATTCACATTTAGATATGTCTGTTTGTTCTTTCTCTTTAGTTTCATTGATCTATCTGTTCTTGCCCCAGTTCAATACTATTTTTATTACTGTGGTATTATAATATGTCTTCATATCTTGGAAAGTGAGTTCCCACTTTTAGTCTTTTCTTTTTCAAAATTATATTAGCTTTGTATGAGTGTTTAAACTTCCAAGTTATATTTAGAATCAGTTTCATATTCCTCCTGAAATTCTTCTGAGATTTTAATTACAAATACATTAAATTTATAGATAAGCTTAAGAAAAAATTAATAGCTTACAATGTTAATGTGTCTTCTTTTATTAAGGCCTCATTGGATTAACTTTAGTAATTTTATAAATTTCTCTGTGAAGGTAGTGTGCTTTCTTTATTGGCTTAATTCCTAGTTATTGCATAGATTGATATGTTGAGTGGTATTTTATTTTCTATTGTATTTTTAGTTTTTTCTTTTACTGTGTAAGACACTGGACTGCAATGTGAAATGTGTGCAGTCAGGAAACAGAAAAACATATTAGCATTTCTATATAGTTTTTAATTTTTTTCTTTTTAAAAATATTTTAATTTTAAGGCAAGTAGTTCCTAATGGATTAATAACTTAGCTCTATGCTCGTAATAATAGATAATATTTATGAGGCACTGACTTTGTACTATGAAAATTTAAGTGCTTTTTTAGTATTATTTGCTTAATCCTTGCAGTATCCCAAGTGATATTATTGTTCTCATTTTACAAATGAGAAAGCTGAGGCAGAGAATGGATATATAACTTGTCTAAATTCATACAGATAATGACACAACCAAGATTTGAGTGAAGGCAATCTTGTTCTTGTTACACCCCCAATGGATTCTTCTTGCCCGCTGCACAGATAAAACCAATGTACTGAGACAGCAGTGATGCAGCAGAGAAACAGTTTATTATTGCAAGGCAGTTGAGAGGAAGGTTAGGAGATGTTTCTCATATTTGCCTCACCAACAGCTTGGAGCTTAGGGTTTTTAAGTATAATTTAGTGGGCAAGGGTGCTGCTGTTTGGTTGGGGTGAAATAATCAGAGCATCCAAATTGTCTTCTTGTGCTGAGTCAGTTTCTGGGTATGAATCACAGGTCCAAGTGGCATCCGTTGGTCTGCCCAAATGTAAAAGTCTGAAAAACATTTCAAAAACCAATCCTAGGTTTTTATAATAGTAATGTTATCTATAGGAGCAATTGGGGAAGTTAATGTCCCTACAAGGGACATTAACATATCGTTTTTATGGCTGCATAGTATTCTATTTTATTAGATCCACTAATTTGGTCTTTCTCTTGGGTTTTGTATGTAGCATCTACAAACATGGCAGTTTCACAGTCTCATCTTTTCCTTCCCAATTATTATTATTATTATTATTATTTTGAGACAATGTTGAATTCCCAGTTGGTATCTGGAGAATCAGACAATTGGTTGATGTGTGGAAGAAACCACCACATTTGGTGCCAAAAATATTCTGTGTATAGAAACAGATCATAAGACGAGTAAAGGACATCTCATTTGCTCCCAGTTTTCCTAGTTTTTGTTGTTGTTGTTTTGAATTAAATAAGTGGAAAATTATATTAAATGCTTTATCTACATCTATTGAGATAATTAATTGTTCTCCACTATAGTAGTCTACTACTATAATGAATTACATTGATAAAGCTTTGATCAGTAATCCTTTCTAGTGTTCCTAGAATAAACTCTTCCTATTCACATT
>NW_016107456.1:1812484-1814796 GCF_001604975.1 Cebus imitator
GCGCAATCTTGGCTCACTGCAACCTCCACCTCCTGGGTTCAAGCAATTCTCCTGCCTCAGCCTCCTGAGTAGCTGGGACTACAGGTGTGGGCCACCATGCCTAGCTAATTTTTTTATTTTTAGTAGAGACGGGGTTTCACCTTGTTGACCAGGATGGTCTCGATCTCTTGACCTTGTGATCCATCCATCTCAGCTCCCAAAGTGCTGGGATTATAGGCATGAGCCACTGTGCCCGGCCACATTGCCTTATTCTTAACATATTTTGTATTTATTTGGCTAATATTTTATTTAGTATTTTCCCATCTCTGTTTAGAAGTGAACTATTTTTCTTTTTCTTTTATATTGTCCTTATCCGATTTTAATACAGGGCACTACTGCTATAAAATGGCATGTACGATCTCTTTCTTATTCTGTATTTTTGTTTGTTTGTTTGTTTTTGGAAACGAAGTTTCACTCTTGTTGCCCAAGCTGGCGTGCAGTGGTGTGATCTCGCCAATCTGCGCCTCCCGAGTTCAAGTGATTCTCCTGCCTCAGCCTCCCGAGTAGCTGGGATTACAGGCACCTGCCACCACGCCTGGCCATTTTTTTTGTATTTTTAGTAGAGACAGAGTTTCACCATGTTGGCAAGGCTGGTCTCAAACTCTTGACCTCAGGGGATCTGCTGGCTTTGCCTCAGCCTCCAAAGGTGCTGGGATTACAGGCGTGAGCCAGCACTCCAGGCCTCTTGTCTTTTTCTGGAAGATCTTTTTTAAGATGTAGATTATCTACTTTTTAAAATTCCATTTATCAAACTTTAAAAGGCTCTACTTCAACTAAGTATTAGGTATTTAATTACCAAGGGTGAAAAGGAGGGATACCAAAGCTGTACTGTGGCATTCTCTAGAGGAAGCTGATTTAGTCAAAGATTTTCTGTAATTCATCATAAAATATGAACTTTAAAGCTTCACAGAAGAATTATAAAATTCGTAGTATTTGGGCCATTTTGAAAGAGGATTAAGAACATTAGCACTTCTGTATATTTGCCTCATTTGATGTTGTTTTGATTGCCAACCACTTTCGAAGAGAGTTTCCCCCTAAATTCCTGTCAGATTATTAATGCAAAAAATTAAAATAACTATGTCAATATAAGCTATGATTTGATGGGCAAATTGAAAGATAAAAAGAGATGAGGTTCCGGAAAGCGATTACTATAAAAGTTAGGTTTCTAGTGAGGGCTGCATTTGTTCCAGTGAGAAGCAATATCAAGCTAACCATTCTTTTCAAAAAAAATTTTAAGCAATTTAAAACATTATTTTTTACTTTTATTTTGAGACAGAGTCTTGCTCTGTCACATAGGCTGGAGTGCAGTGACACGATCATAGTTCAGTGCAGCATCTATCTCTGAGACTCAAGCAATCCTCCCACCCCAACCTTCCGAGTAGCTGGGACTACAGATGAGTGCCACCATGCTCGGTTAATTTTTTTTTTATTTTTTGTAGACATGGGGTCTTACTATGTCACTCAGGCTGATCTCAAACTCCTGGGCTCAAGCAATTCTGTCTCAGCCTCTCAAAGTGCTGGGATTACAAGCCACCGTGCCTGGCTTAATTATTCTTTAAAAATCAGAATTTGTACTTGAGGTAAAGGGGCCACTATTATGTGCATTGATAGAGTATGAATGTGGAGGAAGTGTTTAGTAAGGAATTCCCCTCAAGAAACAAAAACTGAGAACAGAAATATTACCAATTTCATCTCAGGCAGGGACAATCGTGTTAGACCAAGGACCAAGAGTTTTGAAATCGTTTTGCATGCAGATTCATTGTTGCTATTTTTTAGTGATCGCCAGTTGACATCATGAATAGCCGCAAAACTCTTAAGATTTGAACGACCCATGTGCTTGTTTTTAGGGACAGCAAGCCATTTGGAGAAATGGAACCAAGGGACAGAGTAGGAAGTGGCAGCTGACAGGTAGAACAGACACTAAGTTAAGACCTGGCCGCTGCAGAGCAGAAGAGGAAACAGGAAGTCTTCAGCCTAAGAACGGACCTGGGCCGGGCGCGGTGGCTCACGCCTGTGATCCCAGCACTTTCGGAGGCCGAGGCGGGTGGATCACGAGGTCAAGAAATCGAGACCATCCTGGTCAACATGGTGAAACCCCGTCTCTACCAAAAATACAAAAAATTAGCTGGGCATGGTGGCGCGTGCCTGTAGTCCCAGCTACTCAGGAGGCAGAGGCAGGAGAATTGCCTGAACCCAGGAGGCGGAGGTTGCGGTGAGCCGAGATCGCGCCATTGCACTCCAGCCCGGGTAACATGAGAGAAACTCCGTTTCAA
>NW_016107456.1:1814891-1818168 GCF_001604975.1 Cebus imitator
AAAAAAAAAAAAAAAAAAGAATGGACCTGGAGTTTCGAAAAACAGAAATGCTTGAATGATGTCTTTATGCCACATGATCTACTCTGTGGATGTTCCAAGTCAGCTTGATTGTTTTAAGGCATGATTTGAAGCAAGGTAACGCTGAAGTTGATCGCTGTGTAATGACAGCAACAGATGGACCTTGCTAGCATGAAGCAATCAAAGGTGTGCAAAGTTTAAGCAGAATACTCAATCCTGAGCTTGACAGACCATATAGAAGCAGGTTATATCATTAACTAAAGGTCAGATATAAATATAGTGAGCTCGTTTAAGACAGCTGGGCACACTAGCCTTCTCAATCATATTTACACACCTGGGAGATAACTTGTCAGCTCTATGTGTATTTATCCCTACCTATCTAACAGCACAAGTACAACTTTCAGGAGGTGACTAAATCTAGTCTATTATATCATGTCTTAATGAGAACACAGTAGTTATAACGTCATAAATGGATTTATATGCCTTTTTTTTTTTCTTTGAGAGGGAGTCTTGCTCTGTCATCCAGGCTGGAGTGCAGTGGCTCGATCTTGGCTCACTGTAACCTCTACCTCCCACATTCCAGCGATTCTCCTCCTCAGCCTCCAGAGTAGCTGGGACTACAGGTGCATGCCACCACCCCTGGTTAATTTTTTTTAATTTTTTATTTTTTAGTATAGATGGGGTTTCACCATATTGGCCAGGCTGGTCTCCAACTCCTGACCTCATGATCTGCCCGCCTCGGCCTCCCAAAGTGCTGGGATTACAGGCGTGAGCCACCAACCCAGGCCGGATTTATGTTTCTGTGGAACAGAAGGTGAATTTCAGTAGCCAAATAAAAGATCACTCACTTTCTTGCCCAAAGTTTTAGTCACCCACCAAAATCAACAGTAAAACTCGATTGTATAAAATTTGTACAAGTCTTGAAACCCATTTTTGTTAAAGACAAGAATTATATTTTGAAAGTGTTCATCTTATGCAGACGGGGTTCATAGTTTATACATTAAACCTCAACAAAAATTCCTTGGCATTTTTTATATGATTATTATTGGATTGTAACAAATTTGAACTACTGATTAGCCACAGTAGGTTCTATTTTGATTTTTTCATCTTTTAGGCTTGAAAGGGCTATCAGATCTAAATCTATCCAGCATTTAAAATTCAAGACTTTTTGCTTACTTGCTAAATACCAATACCTAGATTTTTTTCTTTTCCACTGGTTTCATTTGTGAAGCAATTGGAAAATGCTAAGAGAGGGGTGTGTGTGTGTGTGTGTGTGCATGTGTGTGTATGTATGCATGTGCATACATGGACGTGTTTTATAGTCCTTCAGGGATAAGAACTCACCTTTACAAAATATTCTAATTTTGATTAGCAAAGCTGAGAAACATGTCATTCTTTTCATTTATTAATGCTGCATTGGGGAATCCTGAGCCACATCCTAGATGCTGGCTGGAATTACTGTCTATCTTTAATGTGGAAGTTTGCATCAGTAGACATTTATGTGACAGCTTGATTATAAAAGGTTTTCATTACTTCTTCAGCACATGCATGTTAGAACTTGATTCCAAGGTTGAGTACTAATGTGAAAGGGATTAGCACTGCATATTGGAAATTCAAAACTCCCCCTAAGAAAAGAGTTAAGCATAACTTCAGCTCAGACAGAAAAGGCCAAAGCAGTTACAGAAACATATTTGCAGAGATTCCAGATATAAAAATAATTCCGTAGAAATTTCACCTTGGGAATGTCTTTCAAACTATGTAAGAAGTTGAATTGTTTTATGAAAGGGCAGTCAACCATGTTCTTCAGGATAGCCTGCATTTAATGTCTCATTTTAGAGAAAGTAGGAATATTTCAAAGACAGAAAAACACTACTCAGATGATTTCTTATTACCAAAATGATGCATAATGGGAGGAAGTCTGCACTGAATTCTTTGCATGATAACATAGTAACTTTTGAAGTATATTCTTCAGAGAAATGATTCTAGAAGAGGGGAACGGAAAAATGTACCTCACGCAGAAGTTTGAGTTTGGCTTCTGATAGAGTCATGAATTTCCTAAGACTTTCTCTTTTGGTATTAGTTAGAGATTATGTTCTCCTGACTATAACAGCAACACAACTTTGTTAGCTTAACCATGTAGGAGTTTCTTTTTCTCATAGACAAAGTCTGGACATAAGGAAGTGAGGTTGGTATAGTGGCCTCATGAGGTCATCAGTATCCTGGACTTAATTCATCTTTTACTCCTTCCTCTCATGATTACTTTATGGTTGCAAGGTGTTATTCTCCATCACTAATCTCCTTTCTCTATTCCAGGCAGGAAGAAGAAGAAAGCTATGAGGCAGAAGGATAGGAGCCCATGTCAGAGAGACAGAATAGCAGAGGAATTCCTGACAGAGTTCAGTTAATTTTATTGACTGAACCATAGATGGGCAGCCTTTGCTGAAACACAGCCTGAGAAATAGGTGTGGGTTTTTGTTTTTGTTTTGGTTGCATTGCTAATAAAATAAAATGAGGGTTCTTTTAGTAAAAACAGAGGGAGGATTCTTTTAGTGGAAACAAAAGAGGGAATGGGTATTGAGTGGCCAGTCAGCATGTTATACCGTATCTTACTTCAAGGTATTCATCAGCATCCATTCTGATGTTTGGCAGTTGCCTGTGACATCCCGATTGTTAGTTATTTTTTACACAATACCTTCTATCCCTATTTCACTTAATTAGAAGTAGGTTCTAGGCCTGGCACGGTGGCTCACACCTGTAATCCCAGCACTTTGGGAGGCTAAGGCAGGTGGATCATGAGGTCAAGAGATCGAGACCATGCTGGTCAACATGGTGAAACCCCGTCTCTACTAAAAATACAAAACATGGAGAGAGATCCAAGATGGCTGATCACTAGCAGCTCAGGATTGTAGCTCCCACTGAAAGAGCAGAGAACGAGAGGACGCCACACTTTCAGATCAATTTTTGTTGCTCAGGCACCAGGAGATTCCCAGCGGAGGAGCCCCACGTGTCACCAGTGCGACTCTTGAGGCCGGTGAGGCAGTTTTGCCGCTGCCTTGGAGTGGCGGTTCTTGGTGCAGAGTCAGAAAAGCACCATCAATCTTAAAGCCGCTGTTTTGGCCGGAGCAGTGGGTTGCTCAGATTCTAGCGCCGGGAATCAACAAGTTGGACGTCCATTCAGAAACCCAACTATAAAGACGGTAATTATAAAGACCACAGATGGATAAATCTATAACGAAGGGAAGAAAACAGCCTAAAAAGG
>NW_016107456.1:1820108-1840473 GCF_001604975.1 Cebus imitator
AAAAAAAGAAGTAGATTCTGTGTAAAATAGCTTTAGTGCAGAGTTTATGTTCTCAGGAAATAATGACATACTGAGAGCTTGTTGATGAAGTGGTTAGTCTTTCACAGTGTTTCAGAATAATAACAAAACCCTAATTATTCAGACACACAGAAAGGCTAAGAAGGTGTGTTAGACTGGCAACACTGGGTAAGAACTCAAAAGCAAGTATGATGTCATTCTTCATATGGCTGCCCTGAGAGGTAACCCTGAAGGATGTACAATGTGGATACCAAAAATACCTAAAGTAAAAACTGGTGGAACTAACGGGAGATACAGACAAGTCTAATGGAGATATGAACCCCTTTTGTCAAGTGCATATGGTACAACCTCCAGGATAAACCATATGTTGGAAAATGAAACACGTAAGAGGCTTGATATTATAAACTATGTTCACTGGTAATAACAGACTCAAATTAGAAATCAACAACATAAGGTATTTAGAAAAGCCAAAACATTTGAAAAGTAAAGAATTGCCTTTTAAATATCAGATGGGTCAAATAAAACAATTACAATTAAATAAAAACTTAATTTGAGTCAAATTATAACAAAAATACAGCCTATGAAAATTTGAGGGATATTGCTAAAGCAATACTTAAAAGGAAAATTCTAAAACTGAATAAGCAAAATGATTTAAAATCACTGTAAATTTCTACTTTAATAAGGTAGAAAAAGGTAAGCATTTGAACCCAAATATATAAAAATACACAAAAACAATAAAGATAAGAGTAGAAATAAGAAATATAAAACAAATAAGGGGGAAAATTGACAAAGCCAAAGGTTGGTTCTGTGAAAAGATGAATAAAATTGATAAAACTATAGCTAGATTGGTAAATTCCGAAAAGTTAAAAAGAAAATCAAAACTACTACTTTTGGGAAAAAATTAGGAATTTTTGTTCAGATAATATGGATATTAAAAGGGTAATTGTGGACTATTATGAACTTTTTGCCAATATGTATGACAATTTAAGATAAAATAGACAAATTCCTTGAAAAACACCAGTTATCAAAACTCATGCAATAGAAAATCTGAATAGCCCTATAATAACAGAGTTGAATTTATCATTACAGTCTTTCCACAAATAAAACTTGAGTCTTTATTTATTCATTTTTTTTGAGACAGGGTCTTGCTCTGTTGCCCGTGCTGGTGTGCAATAGCACAACCTCAGCTCATTGCAGCTTCAACCTCCCAGACAAAAGTGATCCTCCCACCTCAACCTCCCAAGTAGTTGGGACTACAGGAGCATGCCACCACATCTAGCTAACTTTTTTAAGAGATGAAGTCACACTCTGTTGCCAGGCTAGTCCTGAACTCTGGGACTCAAGCATTCTTCCCACTTCAGCCTCCAGAAGTGCTGAGATTACACATGTCAGCCACTGCACCTGGCCAAAGCTTGAATCTTAAATGGTCAATTTAAGACTTTATTGGTCAATTCTGTCAAACATTTGACCAATGTCAAACATTCTTTGTTGGTCAATTCTGTCAAATATTTAAGAAAGAATGCAAATCTTACGTATAGTTTCACATAAAATAAAAAAGGAGGCAATAATTTCCAATGTTTTCTATGAGGTCTGTGTCAGGCTTAGGATTTGATTTTACCCTAGTTACAAGCTATTATCTAGTATGTTACTGTTTCATAGAGTCTGGCAGAAGACATAAGACTCAACCTCATGAACATATCTGTGTCTATTCACTTTGTTCTCCAGTCACACAGGGGTGACCCAAAGGGTCCCGATGGATGCCAGTACATGCAATGTATTACATGACAGGAGAGCTATTCTGTACTTAAAAAATCCACCGACTTGCATCTATCTAGTGATAAAGAAATTTGATTGAGAATTAGGAAACATGATTTTGGTTTTAGTTTAGCTATTGATGCATTCTCACCTAAGGACAAGCCATCTGTGTTTTGTGGTCTCAGGTTCATTATTTGTGAAATCAGAAGGTTTGGACAAAGGAATTTTTCGTTCCTCTCATCTCCAACTCTAAGAAGAGTTTAATTTGTGTCTACAAATGTGAATTAAGGAGGTTTGATAAAGATAGCCTTAAATTATTTTATGTACTAGAACTCCTCCCATCAGCATTTTCCCTGAAAATGTCAATTCTTCCCTACCCTATGATTCATACATAATCCATGGATCTTAAACTTCCTGACATTTTTACTTAGTGTTTCAGATTTGTATTTCTCATTCTATAGCTTTCTTTTCATATCCATTTAAAAACTACCCTGATGATGAGAAAACATCTAATAAATAATCCTGAGTATTTATATGTATATGCAAATGTCTAGCAAATATGGAGATACGTGTACACATGAATATGTATATGTATGTGCATATATGTGTTTATGTGCATGTATATACACTGATAAGTAATACTAGTACAATAACTAGTTACTTTTTTTTTTCTTTTCAATTTAATGTGTAGCTTTGATCTTAAAAAGCTGACATTTTTAGCCAGGTGCAGTGGCTCACACCTGTAATCCCAGCACTTTGGGAGGCCGAGACTGGTGGATCACGAGGTCAGGGGTTCAAAACCAGACTGACCAACATAGTGAACTCCCATCTCTACTAAAAGTACAAAAATTAGCTGGGCATGGTGGTACCTTCCTGTAATCCCAGCTAATGGGGAGGCTGAGGCAGGAAAATTGCTTGAACTGGGACCCGGGAGGCGGAGGTTGCAGTGAGCCGAGATTGTGCCACTGTACTTCAGCCTGAGCTACAGAGTAAGACTCTGTCTCAAAAAAAAAAAAAAAAAAAAAAAAAAAAAAAAGCCGACATTTAGTTCCTAGCTACTTTTGCTACTATTAGAACAGTGTCACCAGGTTACAGAAGAACACTGGTCATAGGCATCGAGCTAACAATCTGTATTTTCTTCTAAAATTTAGATTTTCTAACCATGAATTCTTCTGAACATTGACAATAAAAAGTGGTATTTAGCTAACTAGAATCAAATGGAATCAAATACATATTTTTTACTTAAACCTTAATGTCTAAAGTTTAAGGAAACAAATGACTCTTGCCTAATTCAAGATTTTTATTACTAGTTTATTTAATCCAGTTCAGACATTATTTATTGAATACACTATAGAGTTAAGTCTACTGGACTCCAGCTTGAAACCAAAAGATATCTTTCCAGTAATTATTTTGAAACTTTGTCCTCATGCATTTTTCAAATTGTGTTCCATAGAATATTTGAAAATAATATTAAAAAAGAAATATTTATGAAACATTGGGTTAAAGTTTTTAAAAAATAAAGTGGTTTCCTCTATGTGAACTTCTAAGGATCTTCATCCACTATGGCTCATTGTGGACTTCCAAGGGAAAGTATGGAACACTGTTTCCCAAATCTATTTGATCCCCGAAATTTATTTCAAAAAAAAAAACAACACACTCTGGAAATGCCATTTGAGGCTCTTCAGCATTAAGTCTTGTGATTATTTTACAGAGGTCACAGAAAGTCTGCCTAAATTTTACAAAGCTCTTAATTTGCCCTTTTCCATATTGATCAGTGAAGGCATTGTGTTGCTTTGACTCCACTGTACTTTTTTTCTCATTCGGCTAGATAAGATAGAGAGACATAAGGCTGTGGATAAGAGAACACTGGACCTACTTAACAGGAGCTTGAAGCCACAGGGGGACAGGCAGGTTAAGTAACTGAGCAGGCAGGTATTTGGACAGGCCAAGAAATGGGCAGAATCAAGGCTAGTGGTGAATGCCAGCTGTCAATGCAGACATTTCCAGGAAGAAATTCAAGGCAAGATGAGTCAAAAAGGCAGGGTTGAAGCTTAATTGAATTAGGACTGGAATTGCGGAGTTTGAGTCTCAGCGCTTTGCCACAGGTAGGAATTGAGTCTTAGTTCTGCTGGATACTTGGTACAAATGCCTCTTTATTTTCTAACTCTGGTGTCTCAGATTGTCTTTCACCTGTTACGTCCAGGTAGAATTATTTTGACTTTAAAAGACAAGGGTCTTTAAGGCAATCTGCCTATTTGGGCAACACTGTATCTTTTAAGTAGATTTTGGGCTCAGATTGAGTCATCTGTAGAATGAAGAAGGGCGGATTCCTGGGGTCTTTGAACTTTGAAGCCAGGCCTTAACTTCTCTCTAGATATGAAAGTCCTAGATAGCATCTTTTTCTAATGGAAGGCTGTTTCATTTACATTGAAAATCTGTTGTTTAGTGTAGTCACTTTCACCAATTATTGCAGCTAGATCTCCTGAATAACCTTCAGCAGCTTCTCCATCAGCGATTGCTGTTCACCTTGCACTGTTACGTTATGGAGATGGCCTTTTTTCTCAAACTTCATGAACCAACAACGTCCACTGGCTTCTGACTGTTCTTCTGCGGTTTCATTATCTTTATGAGCCTTCACAAAGTTGGCTTAGGGTCTTACTCAGGCTTAGACTTTGATTTAAGGGACTATTGGGGCTGGTTTGATCTATTCAGACCACTCAAACAAACTTTCTCCAGATCAGCAATAAGGCTATTATACTTTCTGATCATTTGTGTGTTCACGAGAGTGGTATTTCTTTTTTCTTTTTTTTTTTTTTTTTTNCACCCAGGCTATAATGCAGTGGCACAACCTCGGCTCACTGCAATCTCTATCTCCTGCGTTCAAGCAATTCTCCTGCCTCAGCCTCCCGAGTAGCTGGGACTACAGGTGTGTACCACCACGCCCAGGTAATTTTTTTGCATTTTTAGTAGAGACAGTGTTTTACCTTGTTGGCCAGGATGGTCGCGATCTCCCACCTTGGCCTCCCAAAGTGCTGGGATTACAGGCGTGAGCCACCGTGCCTGGCCTAGAGTGGTATTTTTAATTTCTTTCAAGAACTTTTCATTTGCATTCATATGTCTGTTTGGTTCAAGAGGCCTAGCTTTTGGCCTATCTCTGTTTTCAGCATGTCTTTCTCACTAAGCCTATTCATTTCTAGCTTTTGATTTAAGTTGAGAGGCATGTGACTCTTTCACTTGAACACTTACCAGCCATTGCAGGGTTATTTATTTGCCTAATTTCAATGTTGTTTTTTCTTAAGGAATTGGAAAGCCCAAGGAGAGGGAGAGAGATTGGGGAATGGCCAGTGGGTAAAGCAGTCAGAACACACACAACATTTATTAAGTTTGTTGTCTTATATGTGCACAATTTGTGGAACCCCAAAACAATTACGGTAGTGACATAAAAGATCACTGGCCACAGATCACCATAACAGATATAATAGCCATAAAAAAGTCTGAAATATTGGCCAGGTGTGGTGAGGCATGCCTGTAATCCCAGGCACTCAGAGGCTGAGGCAGGAGAATCGCTTGAAGCTGGTAGGTGGAGGTTGTGGTGAGCCAATATAGCAACACTGTACTCCAGCCTGGGCAACAGGAGTGAGACTCCATCTCAGAAAGAAAAAAAAAATGTGAAATATTGTCAGAATTACCAAAATATGACATGAATTGAGCACATGCCGTTGGAAAAATGGCATTGATAGATTTGCTTTATGAAGGGTTGCTACCAATCTTCAATTTGTAAAAAATGCAATATTTATCCAGGTGTGGTGGTGCATGCCTGTAGTTTCAGCTAGTCCAGAGCTGCATCAGGAGGATCACTTTAGCCCAGGAGTTTAAGGCTTCAGTAAGCTATGACTGCACCACTGCAATCCAGCCTGAGTGACAGAATGAGACCTTGTCTCTGAAAAAAGGAATAAAAGGAACGGTGCATTATCTTTGAAGCACAATAAAGCAAAGCATAAAAATGGAATACGCCTTTACTGTATATAATATTATGTTTGGTTTTAAGCTACACAAATCCTGATGAACAGTGGCTTAAACACAAAAAGTGATCATTTTTCTCATGTACACATCAGGGTACAGATACGTAGTCCAGGGCTGCTGTCGCTGAAGCTCTGTAAAGTTATCAAGAATTCAAACTCCTTTTATTTCTCTACTCTGCCCTCCTTAGGGTGTTGCTGCCTTGGTGTTTGTTATAGATTGAATGTTTGTGTACCCCCCAACAGTTTTTTTTGAGACGGAGTCTCTGTTGCCCAATCTGGAGTGCAGCGGAGCGATCTCAGCTCACTGCAAACCCTGCCTGCCAGGTTCAAGCAATTCTCCTGCCTCAGCCTCCCAAGTAGCTGGGATTACAGGCGCCCACCACTTTGCTCAGCTAATTTTTGTATTTTTAATAGAGACGGGGTTTCACCATTTTGGCCAGGCTGGTCTTGAACTCCTGAACTCGTCATCCATCCGCCCCAGCCTCCCAAAGTGTTGGGATTACCATTTTTATGTTTAAATTTAATCTCCAATATGATAACATTAGCAGGTGAGGCCTTGGGGAGGTGATAAACTCATGAGGGCTCTGCCTTTATAAATGGGCATGGTGCCATTATAAAAGGGGCCTGAGAGAGGCTCTTCTCCCTTTTGCCATGTGAGAACACATGGATGGTGCCATTGATGAGGAATGGGTCCTCATCACACATGGAATCTGCTGGTGGTTGATCTCGAACTTCCCAGCCTCCAGAACTGTGAGCAATATATTTCTGTGGTTTATAAATTGCTCAGTCTAGCGTATTTTGTTATTGCGGTCCTAATGGACTAAGACAGTGCTCATGTTTGCAAGATGGCTACCTCCTCTCCAGGCCTTCTATTCCCATTCCAGGCAGAAAGACAGAGATAGGTACATAATCCTTTCCCACATGACTCCGTCTTAACTTGAACACACTGCTGGCCCTAGGCATGTCTGTCTGTATCTTATTACCCAGAACTGGTAACATAGTGTCCCTTAGCTGCAAAGGCATTTGTGAAAGTGAATATATTTGCATATTACATATTAAGCGGGAAATGTTGATAATAACCTCCAGCAAAATTGGAGTTCTGTTAACTAGGAGGAAGGGGAGAAGATATGGTGGCAAGCGACAAGAAGTTTCTGCCATATTCTTACTGTAGAAAAATTATGAAATGCAAAGAAGCATCTTGATTCTTTTTTTTCCCATTTATTTCTTTACTCAGCCTTTTCTCACTTTCTTCTGGTCAATCCCTTATTTCAAAAGAGAGCCTTTCCTGGCCTTCCCTCAGAGAGTTAAAGCAACTTTCAAACTATGTCCTTAAATGAACTACGTTCTAGCTTTCTGATACAAACAATTTGCACAAGATATTTTTTTTTCCCTAAAATCCTTAAGAAAAAAAAATGTAAATAAGGTTTCAGGCCAGAAATTGAAAATGGTTTTATGACAGGCTGTCAGCATTTTACTTGGGTCCCAAAACAGGCCATTTCCTGTCTTCTCAAAGCCCTATGCCTCTCTCGTCACTGCCCTGTAACCCGGCGAGTGGGGACATACTCGGTAAATGTCACAAAGGCAGCAGCCTCCCGCTCCTCAGTGCATGGGTTTTTGTTAATGTCTCTAGACACTGATTGCAGGACCTGGTCCTGTTCATCATTGTCATAATCACCGTGGATTATTTTTTTGAGTGCCTACAGGGGGCATGGCACTGTACTCTGCATAATGTTTACTGTTTTATTTTTGGTTCTGAATCATTAGCTGTTTTGTTCACACTGGGCTTATCTCTGATTGCAAGCAATATAGTCCACTGCTGTCAGCTACCTAAAGTTAAAGCTTTTTATACTGTGAAGATCCCCTTAAGGAATCTGCTGAAAAAGTGTGGTACTACCACTTTTTGGCTATGTGTTTTCATTATTAATAGATTTGCTCAACATACCTATTCATAGGTATTCTTTTCTTTATTATGTAGCTGAGCAATGACATTGCTGAGTTCAAGCTTTGCCAGAATCATCAAGATTTGAAGGAAAGGGAGTCTATGTGCATCAGTCCTGGGAATAGTACAAAATGCTTTTTATTTAAATCCTAAGTTATCTCTCTGAAGGAATGATTAGTACAAATGCTTTGTAGCCAAAGCAGCTGATGCTAAAAGAGATTAGGTTATTTGCCTAGACTGGGCATGGTGGTTTCTGGTTGTAGTCTTAGCACTTTGGGAGGCTGAGATGGGAGGATCGCTGGGTAACATAGCCAGACCCTGTCTCTACAGAAAAAAAGGAAAGAGGACAGGTGGGAAGGGGAAGGGAGCCGGGTGGGGAGGGGAAGCTGGGCCCAGTCCCATGCATCTGTAGTCCTAGCTACTCCACAGGCTGAGGCTGAGGTGGGAGGATGGCTTGAGCCCAGGAGTTTGACATTGCACTGCTGCACTCCAGCTTGGGTAACAGAGTGAGGGCCACTCTCAGAAAAAAAAAAAAAAGAAAAGTTTAAAGTCACACAGATGATAAAAGTTTCAAACTAAACTTGAACTTGGGTCCTAATCTAATTATCTTTTAACTGCAGTATACTATCCTTTAATAAATGTTCTAGCATTTCACAAAGAGACCATATAACCCAACCCTCATTTGTGAGCCTGGTTAAACATAAAGTATCCTGAAGAACTCATACCTTTTATTGCTATCAGTTGTTACTGTGCGTGAAAAAGAATAGGTCCTTTCACAAGGTAAATGAAGGTACTTAAAAAGTCTAGCAGAATTCACGAATAAGGTATTTTATTTTCTTCAAAGTATATTATGTACTATGTTCTTTTAATATAGTGGAACTAAAATTACACTATATTCTTGTTCAACATGGTTTATTTGCCCTGAACATGTTTACAACTTTGTTCTGCTTACTTACTTTATAAGTTAGTTCTCCATCCTAATGATAGTTTTTCTAATAGTTTATTCTTCCTCTTAGCTCTTTGTTTTAGTAGCAATTTCTAGTGTGATGCTTTATTTGACACATGCTTTCTTACTTTTGTTCAAGGGCTTTCATAATTTTCATACGCATTCACATCAGCCTTATTCTCCTCTTGCATTATTTCTGAGTGCTACTAACTGCACATTTCCTGAGTTTGTTTTAGAATCCTCTATCTTCCTTCTGTATTTTACAATTGCAGATGGCTTTTTTTTTTTTTTTAGCAAGCTTATTTTCTCGGTCTTTATTTCTTAAAGCTTTTGTTGTTTTTTTTTTTTTTTTGTAGCAAGCTTATTTTCTCGGTCTTTATTTCTTAAAGCTTGATGTTCATACTCACTTAAATAACAATTCACTAAGAACCTGAAAATTTGCAAATTGTGATTACTATTGAATACAATTGTGACTTCTATTTCATAGATACCAAAGTTTTCCTTATTTCTAATAATTACATCCATAATGATTTTCAACTTTATTACAATGTTACAAAGGAATCTAGAATATCTTTTGTGTATGTTCGTTCCTTCCTTCCTTCCTTCCTTCCTTCCTTCCTTCCTTCCTTCCTTCCTCTTTCTTTCTTTCTTTCTTTCTTTCTTTCTTTCTTTCTTTCTTTCTTTCTTTCTTTCTTTCTTTCTTTCCTTTCTTTCTTTCTTTCTTTTCTTTCTTTTCTTTCTTTTCTTTCTTTTCTTTCTTTTCCTTCCTTCCTCCCTCCCTCCCTCCCTTCCTTCCTTCTTTCTTTCTTTTTTCTCTCTTTCTTTCTTTTGAGATGGAGTCTCTCTCTATCACCTGGGCTGGAGTGCAGTGGCGCGATCTCCACTCACTGCAACCTCTGCCTCCCAGGTTCAAGTGATTCTCCTGCCTCAGGAGTAGCTGGGATTACAGGCGCCCACCACCACGCCTTGCTATTTTTTTGTATTTTTAGTAGAGATGGGGTTTCACCATGTTGGCCAGGCTGGTCTCAAACTCCTGACCTTGTGATTCACCCTCCTCGGCCTCCCAAAGTGCTGGGATTACAGGCATGAGCAACCGCACCCAGCCCTTGCTCTTTTTCTTTATAGAATTTGTTGTACAGAAGCTGATCTTTCTTTCAACTAGTCTCAGTCATTGAAAGTATTTATGCTTTATGTTAACAACTAAAGCCCAAATAGTTTGCATTTATCTCTTCTCCTTATCCCATACTCTCTGGCCTTTAATACACATTTCCTACCTGATAACATGAGATCCACCTCACGTTTGCAGCTTTTCCAAGCTTTTCTCATTAGCCTCATACCATCTTGACACTCAGGCATTGACTTCGGTAATAACAAATATTTACTAATGTAATATTTTGGCACGTATACTTTCCTACAATTCTATGCTAGTAGAAAAAAAAATGGTCAGCTGTGTAATTTAATCTGATGGAGACCAAAGTTAAATAGAAAAACATCTAAAAGTGCTTTTGAAATAAATAGATCAAATGAAGGAAAGCAGACTCACTTTAAAAGATAAAGAAAACACAGAATGAAATATGTAAAGACATAATAAAACAGCAATAACTGTCTATAAAATACATGGAAATTGAAAATCAGGTTCTTTGCAGATTTTTAAGTCACAGAATCGTGATATGGTTTTCACCCATCTGAAAGAAAACCAATAAGCATTAGAATTATCATCAATAAAGGAATGAGCCTCACTCATTCAGCCTGTCTGTATCATAATAATAGGTAAGACAAGGACCCCAAAATGCAAGTCTAGTGTGAGCATAGAAAGACGCAGCACTGTGGGCCAGCCTGGGTGAGGAGAACTTTGTAGTCAAAAGAGGACAAAGGAAAAAGAGGGGCTTAGGTTGGGTATAATTATATAAATCTGAGCTTGCGTGTTTAAGGTATTCTGGGGTAAAGCAGTCTCATTCCTTTTACCACTGATTCTGGTCCTGAGACTATAATTAATACAGCATATAGTTGAAAACTATATTATATCACAGGCTCTTATTATTAGTCAACATGTATGTAGCTCATACATAATGGGAGGGCTTGCTGAGAAGATAGTTTATACATAGAAATAAGTAAACACATACAGTTGATCTATTTGGCCAAAACTTTGGAAATCCTTGCCCTCATGTTAGGAAGTGACTAGAAGGGAGAAAGATGCTCAAAAGCTAGTTTGAGTGGGAACACTTCAGAAGTCAATCTGAGAGAAGTCACCTCCACACCCTGTATGCCCCTGGGGACGCCATCACTGCCTTTCAATGGCTGGCCTTGGCCATAGATGTTGGAATGTGTGTCGTTGACCCTTTTCATAATCTTTGCCTTACACATTGCCTCCATCCAAGGACTCCCCTCCTCAAACCTCAGGAGCCAACAGTCCGTGGCCCACTTGCTCACCAATAGTTGTTTCCTAACTTGGAAAGGATATGGTCAACGTCCATAGGTTCAATCTGCCATGTGGAAACTTCCTTCAGTTAGTACATCTGTCATGATCAGCCAGGACTCTTGCTTTTGGGGCTCCAAACCCCTGCCTGCACGGAATGCTGTGAACTTGAGGACAGATAGGTATGGAAGTAATATCTGTGACAGAGTCAGGAAACGAGGAGGGAAAATTTTGATTCCAATGAAAGGCATACTTCTCTCACCTGCCACCATGGAAGACGTGCCTATTTCACCTTCCACCATGATTGTTAGTTTCCTGCGGCCTCTGTGGCCATGTGGAACTTAGTCAATGAAATCTCTTTTCTTTATAAATTACCCAGTCTTGGGCATGCCTTCATGGCAGCAAGAAAACAGACTAATACAAACCCCTTCACCTCTTGCTGACTCATCTCCTCCCATCACCTGCCCCATGTCACCTCTACAGATCCCCAATGTTTTCACGTTACCTACTCATTGTTCATTGTCCTCTCCCCCTAAGAAAAGCTGCTTTTCTCCAACATCCAATTGTTTCTTATATTCTCTCTCTTGTTGCCACTCTGCTCCGCTCCTCTGCCAGTGGAGCTTGGGGTTTTCGTGGGTACAGAATGGGGGCAATGACAAGCCAGGGTGGTTTTGGAAAAGGCAACACCTGGGTGGGAAAATAGGCATGTGTGTTCTCATTTAGGGCCATAGGTCCAGGCTTAAGAACGGACCTTTTCTACCTAGTATTTCTCTGACTCCTGTCTGTATAACTTCCTTTTTAATTTTTATTCATTCATTTATTTATTTGTTTTGAGACAGAGCCTCACTCTATCGCCCAGGTTAGAATGCAGTGGTGCGAACTCAGCTCACTGAAAGTTTCACCTCCCAGGTTCAAGTTATTCTTGTGCCTCGGCCTTCTGAGTAACTAGGACTACAGGCCTGTGCCACCTTGCTCAGCTAATGTTTGTATTTTTAGTAGAGACGGGGTTTTACCATGTTATCCAGGCTGGTCTGAACTCCTGGCCTGAAGTAATCTGCCTGCCTTGGCTTCCCAAAGTGCTGGGATAAAAAGCATGAGCCACCACGCCCGGCTCGTTTTTTATTCTTTATAACTACCTTATGAGACAGGCATTACTTCCATGTTATGACTAAGAAATTGATATTGTCATCCCTGAATCTACTCCATTCATCTTCACCTACTGCCTATGCTAAACTGATCCAGCTTCACCAGCTCCATGCAGGGTCTGCCCAGCTAACTCCAGCCCTTCCTTTCCCATAGTGTACACTGGTAGCATATGGAGCACAATTCATAGGTTTTGCTATTCCTCCGACTTTGTAATGGTTCCTAAAAGCATTGAAGTCCTTATTATCCTTTTTTATACTGTCTGATTTTGTGCTTATCTCTTTCCACATTGGGTGATTCTAAAAGGTCAGTGATGTGCCTTATTTATTTTGGTATATACAGAGATTAATACTAGTAGTTGTTCAAAATAAAAGTATTAAACCAACTAACTATTGAAGGAGGATTTCAACAGAAACAAAAAATTATTTTATTAATATTCCTTACTAATTTCAAAGTTTTTCAGTAGTTTATTTCATTGCAGTCATGTTTTTCATATTCTTTTTTTTTTTCTTTGAGACGGAGTCTCATTCTGTCGCCAGGCTGGAGTGCAACGGTGCTATCTCGGCTCACTACACCCTCTGCCTCCTGGGTTCAGGCTATTCTCCTGCCTCAGCCTTCTGAGTAGCTGGGATTACAGGTGCCTGCCACCATGCCCAGCTAATTTTTGTATTTTTAGCAGAGATGGGGTTTCATCATGTTGGCCAGGTTGGTCTCGACCTCTTGACCTTGTGATCCACCTGCTCCAGCCTTCCAAAGTGCTGGGATCACAGGCATGAGCCACCACATATTCCTTTTTCATGTTATTTATTTATAAACTAAAAGAAACCATTTATAGGAGAAATTACTTGGATTAACATGTGACCATGATTCAGACCCCTAGTTTGCCATTAAACAGCTGTGTGGCCAGGCACAGTGGCTCATACCTATAACCTCAGCACTTTGGGAAGCCGAGGCAGGAGGATCGCTTGAGGCCAGGAGTTCATAATCTGCCTTGACAGCATAGTAGGATCCTGTCTCTAGAAAATATTTTAAAATTATCCGGACATAGTGGTGTGCACCTGTAGTCTCAGCTATTCAGGAGTCTGAGGTGGGAGAATTGACACAGCCCAGGATGTTGAGGCTGCACTGAGCAATGATCACACCACTACATTCCAGCCTAGATGACAGAAAGAGATCCTGCTAAAAAGAGAGAGAGAGAGAGAGAGAGAGAGCAAAAAAAACAAAGCCAAAAAGGCTGTGTGTATTTATGCAAAAATTTTACTTTTTTTATTATTTCCCTTTTCTAAAAAGTAATTTTTAAGGTAAAATTTAATTATATTTCCCTTTCTAAAAAGTGATCTTTTAAGGTCAAATTCAATTCTGAAATTCTATGATAGTTTTGAACATAGAAAGTTTAGTTTTGATAATAGATTTTGTAGTATTTACCTATGTTTTTTGAAAAATAATCTAGGCATTAAAATTAGTGTTTAAAAATATCTTCACTCTGTCTTTCTTTAGCAGATAAACAATGTCCTTTAATTTTTTGCTATTCCTCCGACTTTGTAATGGTTTCTAAAGGCACTGAAGTCCTTATTATCCTTTTTTATACTGTCTGATTTTGTGCTTATCTCTTTCCACATTGGGTGATCCTAAAAGGTCAGTGATGTACCTTGCTTATTTTGGTATGTAGAGAGATTAATAGTAGTAGTTATTCAAAATAAAAGTATTAAATCAACTACAAATGAAGGAGGATTCCAACAGAAGCAAAAAAGTATTTTATTAATATAGAATGTAGAAATATATTTCTTGAATTTGACACATGATTAATACATTTTGATAAATCATTTCCTTGAATATACCTCATCAGCAATCCAATTGAATGCATTATTGAATTGCAGCTTTTTAAGCCATATCCAAATTTCACTGCTAGTAAGACCAGTGTCTTAACTGACTTTGCAGCGATATAGTCAGTAACCAAAACTGGGGAGAAATGATCAGAGTCTGCCATGAAGAGTCAAGTTGATTTCTCTGTTACCTCTTGGAATTTTGCTTTATATCTGATATATTAAAGAAAAACTCTAAACTGGCAGGGATATGCATTTTTCTTTTCATCACTTCAATGTCGTCATGATTTTTATTGCAATTTATGACTAGAAATGGAATTGGTTATTGCTATGCACCTCAAATACATTACATCATTTTTCTTATCATGGTAACCAGCATGTGTAGATTACAGTTTCCCAGCACTTCTGTTTTTATAAGACTGGACTGTGGCTGTCTTCCTATTGTGTATCCCAGCAGCAAGTCTTGTTACAGAACCAAACTGGAGTCCTCTAGTCCAGCATAGTAAGACCAGATATCCACGCCATGGTTTGTATCAATAGAGAGGAAGGTGTTGATCTGTAGGGCAGTAAACAATGAGGACCAGACCGTTCACACTTCAGTCCCAGCCTCACTGATGGATTGCAGGTAAGAGTTTTTAAAGGCAGGGGTAAATTTCAGGAAAGCAGAGGTTATAGGCAATATGTTATATCAATATATACACATTGGTTTTGGCCTAAGAAAGTAGGATAACTTTCATGTAGAGATGGCTTACTTGCCATAAACAGATTCAAAGATTTTCTGATTTGCAATTAGTTAAGTAAGATAAACCTTGTTTCAAAACTTGGGGTCAGCAGAGTCCAATGTTAGCTCTGGCTCATGGATGTGACGTCCTCCTGGCCCCTCAGAATGAAATTTAAAACAAAGAACAGTGGTCAGAATTCAGTCTTCAGTTCCTTCTTATTTGAGGTCTACATGCCAGTAGGTTTATTTGATGGAGGATCTGGGCTTCTGAAAAACAACTCAGAGACATATGTTAAGATGTTATCTTTAGTTTCTATAGGAGAGCCAAGCATCCTATGATTGAAGTTTTCTTGGCTGTTGTTTTAGGTTACTACTACTTTCTTGCTTTTCAAGTTGCTTGTTTATTTCTCAGGGCTAGCTAGACACCTGGGATTTCCCTTGAAGGAACTCACGATTTCCCTTTATTTCCATGTTTGGGTGTGGAGAGGAGCAGGTTCCTAAGAGAAGGTGAGGGGGGAGGATCTCTGCTCCATTTCAGTTTAGAGCCTGACACATAATGCCTGATTCAACAAATATTCACTTAATCACAGAATGAATGAAAGCACAATCATATTGGATGCTCACATTATTCCTGTTAGATGAGGGAAGATTAATTAAGGATTATTGTATAAGATCACAGAGATGATAAGCAACAGCACTAAGATTTAAACCAGATCTTCTGACTGGAGAGCCATAATCTTTTCAATGGCTCCAGCCTGCTGCTTCTCTTAAAGTTGTACGTGTTTTTAGAGCTGATCTATCACATCATGTTTGTTCAGAATATTTTATGATAAATACTTATACTTTAGCACTTTTATGATGTTTAGAATCATAAAGCAGACTTAAACTTTCTCAGCACAAAAACACCAGAAAGGCCCATTGAGAAACCTGATGCAAATTTTAATGTGCATCTGCAGAGGATTAGGGTCCCCATAAACATTCTGGGGCATTCCCCAGGGAGTTTCGTGGAAGACTATTTCCCAAAGCTATTCAGAAGTTCCACGAAGTTAGGAACATTTTTGTGCTGCTTAGGCAAGTATGTTATATGCAGGCTCTAATTCCTCAAGTCCAAGGACGGGAAATGTTGGTGACAGAAACTTACTCCGGGGGCTTCATCTACAGAAAGAAAGCTCACTTATCACAAACAAACCATTTCTAAGAGAGCAACAATTTTGTTGACTACAGTTAAAGACTGAAACACGCAGTTCCCAAGTGCAATTTCAGTTTTCCAAAGAACAGTTTTATTCGTTTTCAGAAATGCCTTCGTGATTATATTTTGTTTTGTTTTGCTTAGAAGGACTGCTTAGTGTGCCTCTTTCCTCAACATGAAAAAGGAAAAGAACAAGCAACTGAATGATCCTCTGATGGCCTCAAGACAGTGGATTGAGAATGTCTCTTAAGTACAAGGAGGTATTCTAGGTAAGACTGGTAAAGACTTTTTAAATCAGGCTCAAATACTCCTCAAACACTGACACAGTCAGATTAATTCAGATTAAATTTTTTTTTCCCTAAAGAATGTCTATTTTCCGTACTGATTTTACAAAATCCCTCGAAAAGTGCTGAAATCCCTGTAGTAAAACGTTAATCTCTTACATGAAGAATTGAGTGAAATTTACTTACGGCAAACAATCTTGGATTCTGTTATGTTTACTACACAAATTTTTTTCTTTTGACAACTACTGCTTTAATACTCATGCTATTAGGTTTCAGGATACATCTATTATAATATATATGCACATATTATATATTATAATGCATATATTGTATATTATAACATATATTATATTATATATCTATATACTTTAATATATATACCTATATGTATATATATTTGTTGCATTTTTTTTGACAGAGGAAATAGAAATTTAGTGCCAGGGCCAGAAATTACATCAATATCACAGAATATTTTTATACTGTTTTGGCTACTTTGTATCTTTCATATATATTCCTTGCAGATAGGAAATACATGCCTCAAATACATGTAACTTTTTAGAAACTGTGTGATTTCCTCAGCTTAATAACTTTGTAAGTAACTTTGTACCATTTTAAAAATGTGTATCTGTAAAATTATATAACACACGTGCAGAAAAAACTTTTTAAGGGTATTTACTGTGTAACAATGGAAGGTAGACTTACATTTTGTTTTTTCTTGGGTGGGGAGGCAGGAACTACATTCTGAGCTTTTTCAGGGAGCACACTGTATGTTGTTCAGGTCTGTATCCCCAACTCTTAGTTTGGTGATTGACCATATTAGACACGTCATACATTTTTGTTAACTAACTTAATGAAAGGCAATGACCATGTCATGTATGTGTCTAGGTGCTGGCACAGTAGAGTCAAATCTGACCTATGACCTGTTTTCATATGCCAAGAAAGCTAAGAGTGTTTTGCACATTTTTTTAAACATTCTGTAAAAATAACAAAGAAGAAAATGTAACCGAGATTATACAGCCTGCAAAGCCTAAAATATTTCTATCTGGCCCTTTACCGAAAAGCATTGACAGTCCCATCTTTATTCTTAGACATGCTCTTGTTTTTACATACACTTCAGTCAGAGCTGAGACCTTAGAGTGAGTGTATCCATGGAGGTGGACTCTGCTAAGTGCCTATTCAAAGTCATTCCCTTTCTCTTGTTAACAGAATCCCCACTGCATTTGGTTGACTCCTATGCATGAAACACAGCAGGTCAAAGCTGGTTCTGGCAATCTCATTGGTCTTTGCTAGTGATTTGTCTGGAGTAGGAATGTGACTCAGCCCTGGAAGATGAAACCTAAGGGGAAATGACCAGGTAGATTTCGAGAAGGATTTTACTCCTCTTTTATAGGCAAACATACATAAACAAAATATGTGTTTGCTTCCACTTCATTCTGTTAAATGAAGTTTAGCCTAAAATTGCCTCTTTACATATTTTAAACTCGGCCTAAAGCTTTATCTGTACATAGTGAACTGTAACCTAAATAGAGGGGTAAGTGGACTCAAATCTTACTCTTGTGCCAATCACTGAGTTTTGGCCAATCAAAGGGGGGAAATTGTTCAAACCATTTTCAAATAAGGCAAATGCTAAGCTGTAACCCATCCGGCTGTTTCTGTACCTCACTTCCATTTTCTGTAGGTCACTTCCCTTCTGTCCATTAGTCTTATGTCACCACATGCTTGTGCTGGAGTCTCTGAGTTTACTCTGGCTCAGGAAGACGCCCAATTCACGACCTGTTCTTTGCTCAATTAAAGTCTATTAAATTTAATTTGTCTCAGATTTTTTTTTGACAGTTCTTTCTTGCTTGGGACTTAGTTATGTGAGTTTGTGTTCTGCCTCTTTGGCAGTCCTCTTTTGACGAAGAAAGAAAGCCAAAATGATTCAAAGTGATGTTGAGCTAACATTCCGTCACTGCTGTGCTGTTGAATCGACACTACAACTGAGACAAGATTGTTCCCTTGACCTCTACCCCCTTCATGGGTGGGAACTGGATGGCTCATTTCACTCAGTCCACCGCTGGCCATTCCTTGCAAGAGGGAGCATGAGAACAGGCAAGTGTGGGACCAGAGCGAATGAACGCTGGGACTGGTTGGTTGCTCCTCTGGCAGGAGCAGGTTCTGCGCAGGACCCACAGCAGTGTCCAAGTGTCTGCCCTCTCAGCACTCTGGTTCTTGTCCAGTGTCCAGGAAGAATTAGGTCACATGAACGAATTGAGGGGTAGTGCATGTGGAGGATTTTACTGGGTGGTGGAGTGGCTCTCAGCGGAATGGAGAGTTGGAAGGGGATTGAGGGAATGTGCTCATAAGTCTAATTTATATCCGGCATTAATAGGACTATAACCTTCAACTTTGCTGTCTCATGAGCTCTGATGATCCTTTTCATAGTGGGAAAGGAACCTGGCTCTTTCTAGGAAAAATGCTGCTATTTTGTAAACCAGTTAAGTGTTGTTTTCAACATAGAACCCAGGAATCAATCACACACAGGGCTAAAAATCTTCCAGAAACAGTATTGTAAAGCTTGTTTAACAACTGACTATCCTGGCTCTGTTCTCTCCTAGGCTCATTTATAACCATTCTGTATTTGTTGGCCTCTGGGCTTCTCATCTTTAACCACCTTGTTACATCCCTTTCTTATAGAACCATAAGGCCACAAATAATCCTGCCACTGGAACCCCCAATATCCTTGGCTGGTGGCCTCTATCATGGACCTCTAGATCAACCTGCATCCCTAAAAGGTTCCCCTCTGGAGGAAACCTCTACTGGAGGGCCCCTTCTATGCCCCATTTCAGCAGGAAGTAGTTAAAGAGGATCGAAGCCCATAATTCCAGCAGAAGCTGGGCTTTCCTGTTCAGAGCAGGTGAATGAGGGAACGTTTTCTCTTTCCGGGTCCGCAAGGGGGCATAGTTTTAAGGGCAATTGAGATGGGCCACGCCCATCTCTCTCTCTATCCGGGAGATTTAATGGTTTATGTTTGCATTTCGCCGGCGTGGGAAGAAATTAAGAGTCAATCACTCCAGTCAAAGCTCTAAGGAACTCCTTTCATTAGCCAGGGGTCTCGGAGAAGGTGGGGGTTCCTCCCAGGTTAAAAGTCCCCTTCTTCCACACTCCTTCAGACTCCATGTTTGGGTCCCCTTCCACGAACACTCCCTTCTTGGAAGCCTGTTTTCCCCTCCTAAACTCCATCTCTCTCTATTCCCTTCCACTCAGTGTGGAAGCTGCTTTCCTCTCCTGGATTCCATCTTTCTGGATTCTCTCACTCAGTGTGAGTTAGCTGTTTCTTTCTCTGTCCTTCTCCTGTTTCTCTGTCTTTAAATAAATCACTCTCTACAAACACCTTTGAGTCCAGCATTTACTGAGCACTCTGCCGTGGTCCCCTCTCTCATTCTTGAGAGGGCAGGAGGCCAAGACCCTGAAGAAACGTCCTCTCAGGGAATCTGAGGGCACCCTGAACCCCAATATTACAGGATGGTGTTGTGGGAAGAAGGTGAGCTTTTCCTGCATCATCTGAAGTTGGCTGCACCTATCTGTGGTCTGTGAAGCTCAATTGCTTCTCTGCTTGCTTCTCAGCCGCTTGTATCCCTGATGCTCAGCTGCTTATGTTGCTCTGCCAGCTGAAGTCTTTTTATGGGCACAGGATAGAGGCAAGGCAGACCAAAATACTAACATTTTGGCGGAAAAACAGGGTCAGCTATTTTTCACTTAGGGCTGCAGTTCCAGGCCTAAGGGTGGGAGTTAGCTTCCGAGCCCTTCTATATCAGAACCTCCCTATCTCTAGTTTGCTTATGAAACCGCCCTAGCAAAATTGTAACTAAGACAGTAAATGATATTTGACCTAACCAACTCCATCTTGCTTCTAATCTCCAAGCCATCCTTATTCTTTCCTGGGCATAGTCTGAACTAACTTTTGGATAAACTTAGTTTATACTTTAAAACAAAGAGGAGCCGGGCACGGTGGCTCAAGCCTGTAATCCCCTCACTTTGGGAGGCCGAGGCGGGTGGATCACGAGGTCAAGAGATCGAGACCATCCTGGTCAACATGGTGAAACCCCGTCTCTACTAAAAATACAAAA
>NW_016107456.1:1841298-1845352 GCF_001604975.1 Cebus imitator
AAAAAAAAAAACTGTGATCCCCCGAACCCTCAGGGAGACTGATTTGGAGTAATAGTAAGACTCTGGTTTCTTGCACAGCAGGCTCTGCATGAATTACTCTTTCTCTATTGGAATTCCCCTGTCTTGATAAATTGGCTCTGTCTAGGCAGCAGGCAAGGTGAACCCATTGGGGCATGACGCTTGTAATATGATAAAAAAAAATCATGTATTTATGCTTCAGGCTATTGTTAATTGTATGCTGATGCTTTCTGCTAAAATATACTTATTCATTTAGTTTTTAGATCTAATAATGAGCTCAATGAAATTATTGAATTTTTTTTATGAGAAACTCTCAAATTACTTGGAGTCATAATTGGTTATAGTGCTATCCAGACAGGCATTAATGTAACCTGGTACTGCACAATCTTGGACATAGCCATTTTGGTTCAGATTTGTATGGGAAAAGAGAGCAGAATGAATTCAACCATGAAAAATCAATTTAATTTTCTTATTTGGTTAAGAGGTGTGTGTGAAACGTCAATTACCACCTGTGGAGATCTGTCCTGCAGACCCTGACTCAACGACAGATGAATGAATGCACTCTCACACCTGGTTCAGTGATTCAAGTGGGCTAGGGATGGTCATCGGCTGCTTTCCAAGGGTGACTGCTGCCAATTGACCAAGACCCCCTGTTCATCCTCACATTTACTCAGTATGAATTGCATAACAGAGGTTTTAAGTCAACATGCTTGTAGATAATTAACATGGTTAAAAGAGTGGTGTTATGAATGATAAAAGCATTAGATTCTGGGACCCAGAGTAAACACTATTAATGGGTAATCCCCCTTTGACCTCCCCCTGAAAGGACCATCCAGCACAAAGTTTACATGAGTCAACAGTTAGAGTAGAGACAAAGGGATGTGGGGTAAACAGATTTAAACTGCGAAAGCCTTTTATTGTCCCTATCTTTTCCCTAGTAATGGACTGGTGCCTTTAGCCTGTCCCAGTAAAAGCTTTTGGCCTTCTAAAAGGTTTGAGACTAATTTATAACTTTCCCTAATATTTCCCTAATATTTTGCCAGCCACCTTGAGTGCATCTCAACATGTGTGGGTGTGTTTATACATTTGTGTGTTCAGTACTGACAACTATAAATAATAAAATTCAGAAAATATTGATTGTAGACTTTATTCAAACACTCAGCTTGAGGATGGCCATCTGGGAAGCAAGGATTCCAAAAAATGGAAATCAGTTTTCCAAAATGTGGAATTTGGGGATCGTCTATCTAGATAATATTTAGGGAGGCTTCACAGAATTTCAGTGTCTTTGTACATAAGGCTTAATGCGTGGAAACAATAATCTGATTGGTTAAGGTGGTCTTTTTCTTTCAGAGAAGGTATATTTGATATTCCACACTGAACATGTAACAGTCATGGGGTCTTTTGTGTGATCTGGTCTGAATTAGGTACACGACAGTAAAGGACAAAAGTCAGTGATTAGAAGGGGAAGAGGTGTAGCCTCTGGGCGCTCCTAGTCATTTACAAAATAAGGGCAATGAGAGAGTTAGCCTACAATCTAGGAAGCAGAAGTTGTCACTACATTCTATGTGATTCAGGTCACAGTCACATTTCTCTCAAGGCTTAAAGAGTTTTGAGGGTTCCAACAGCTTTTAAATTTTATGCGTTTTCACAGTATAAACTTAGAATGCATGTGCTTCACTTAACTAGTTATTGGTTAGAATATACTAGAGTGGGAATTAAGGAAAATAATGCTTGTGATCTGTCAATAATGATGTGACAAATCTGTCCTCTACAGTTCATACGCTTAAATCCTCACATTCCTCCCTCTTCTTTCAGAATGGATAGAAGTACAATGTTAGTGGCTGGGTGTGGTGGCTCACGCCTGTAATCTAAGCACTTTGTAGGCCAGGGCAGGTGGATCACCTGAGGTCAGGAGTTCAAGACCAGCCTGGCCAACATGGTGAAACCCCATCTTAAAAAAAAAAAAAAAGAAATACAATGTTAGTATAATATTATTTTATCTTATATCTGCATTTTGACATCCCAGAATGGTATATTGCATTTTCACTGCCATATAGGAAGCTTCCCAGGGCTCTCAAGTACAGAATTAAAACTCTTTAGACTTCTATTGACTCTAGGCTAGCTATGTTAACTATTAAAACTCTGCTGCAAACTGTAAGGCAGGTTGCCTCGCCAGGAAGCCAGACACACCCACCCCTGCACTCAGCCCCTGACTATATCCGGCACCCAGCATAGCCACGTAGCCCTCCCAACCCCCAGAACACGCCCATTTGCACTCAACACCCAGTTTTGCACTCAGCACCTAGCCTGCCAAAATTTAAAGGAAGCCACGCCAAAACTTGCCCAATAGCAGCTTGCCCCAAAAGCCCGATGTAACTTGCAACCAATGGTAGCTTGCCCCATTCACGTCCCGTTCCCCCATAGCCAATCAGAACACCCTGCTCCTCCTTGCTCACCATAAAAACCCTGCGTCTCGGGAAACCGGCGCGACTTCTCTGGCCCCCGCTTTCCCAGACCATAGAACCTCGCCCAGGAGCTGAATAAATTGGAATTTAATTTTCTTACACTGGTCTCAGTTTCCTCATTGTAAACTTGGCAATAACCCTCACATAAACTAACATTCATTTAGTTTGACTGGATATTTTCTGAAATCTTTCAGATAACTATGATTGAGATATTTTTCAGTTGTGTCCATGTCTTACCTATCTATACATGGCACAAATAGCACTTTTTATGGACATTTAATACACTCATCCATCTCTGACTTACATAACTTTCTACTGTAGGTTAGCTTGTCTATGAACTCTCATGTGTTATTCTCTCTGTCCATTATTGTGAACTTTGAACTGCCTGGCAGAGGGCTATAATTTCCTGCATTTGTAAAGAGACAACTCCTTGCCTCCCACAAAGCTGTTTCCATATGACAAATTAATAGAAAACTTATTTATTTGAAGGAAAAAAGGGAGTATGTTTTCTTTAATAAATTTCTAACATGTAGATAGTGCTTTACATTAGCAAGTGCAGTCATATTTCTTATTTTATCCTCATAATAACTTCATGAAGTCAACAAGATACTCCTTTTTATACGTATTTTTTATTTTAATAACGAGGGCTCAGAAAACATAGGAGACTTGCTCAGTTTACTCTCCTTTGAATAGGCAGATTCTGGCTCTAACCTGACTCTCATTTATTCCCAGAAATAGGACATTTGCACTGTTTTGGGGTTATTGCTACCATCTTTTTCAATGATTTTTGGAAATAGGTCATTTTTGAAATATAATTTTTGTTAGAGGTGGCCAACTAAATTAAATGACCTTTGACATCTTCACTGAAATCAGTGAGCCTGTGTAAAAAGTTTTACATCAATTTCTCCTTTAAAAAATACAGAAAAATATTCACCATATATGAGGAATTCAAGGAAATATTTTGGAAATGTCTAAATACTGTGAATAAAATCAGTGTAGCATACAACTGTATACCGCCGACATAATGTGTCTGATGTCAATGTTGATTGAATGTTATTATAAAAAGTCTAAACATACTCCCAGTTAATTTATGATGGTAGCTTTATTTGCCTGTATTCTCAGCAGATGACACAATTCTACATACCTGACAGTCAAGCATTATTGGTGGTCCTCATATGTGCAGCATTCATTTTTATTTTAGTTAACCCCAAGACTCCAGTTCACAAGGCAGAGCTGGGCTCCCTAATTATTTCTGTAAAACCAGTAACCTTGTAAGCCATCAGAGGCTGTGGCTAATCCCACACAAACAAGCTTCAGTACTAGAAAATTTAACAAACTACTGTTTTATTTAGAAAAGGACACTTTCATCGTTTTTAATTTTTGTTGAATGGTGTTTCAGTGAACTCTAGAAATGACTCAGAGGCCAATTTTTTTTCATTTGTACATCTGTTTATCATGTTATCTCTCTATATTTTTAGAGTACATTAGAGAAAATATGCCCTACGGTACTATTTCTCATCTTTATAATGCATGTGAAAAATTATTCTTGTTTTTTTTTTTTTTTTTTTTTT
>NW_016107456.1:1845582-1852290 GCF_001604975.1 Cebus imitator
GCCCGGCCAAATTATTCTTGTTTTATCCTCTAACGATAGTGAAGACTGGGAATTGAATTCAGTGTTACCCACATGCTGGCTTTGACAGGGGAAGGCCTGGATTATCTTCAGAATCAAGCTTTCATTACTGAGATAAAGTGAGAGAGACTTTACCACTCTTTATGTAATTAAATGCAACCATTATTATGAAAATTTTTCTGCACAGCTGTTAAGTTGAAAAAAATGTATGCATTATCAGTAATCCCTTTATATCTTTAACATGATTCATAGGTCCTCAGGTATTCCCTGGCCTGAAAATGAAACAGAATTAGCAGCCTTCCATAGGTAAATAGTGCTCATTTGTTGCTTTAATATCCATTCTGTAGCTCTTTTTAAAAAAAAATTCAGGGAACCATTCAAATGGCTATCACATGTCTGGACAATTTATTTACTCAGCAACTCAGTGAAAAGGTCAAGTGGCCAAGCAGGTCATAAAATAGTCACTTGAATTTAGCCTCAAAATGTTGCAGGACTTTTCCTTAGTTCGGCTAAAGACAGGGTCCTTACCACACGGTCATGGAAATTTAGCCTTGCAGACAATTTGAAGGGAGAGTAGAGCAGGGTTTTACTTGGTGAAAAGGGGGAAAAGGAGAAACAGGGATTCTCTGCAAAGCCAGAGTCCCTGCTGGTGTGCTTCCTGACTCGCAGTTTGAATCCCAGGTTCCACACAGGAAGAGGAGGGGCCAGGCTCCTTTCTACTGCAAATGGTGCCAACTTTTGTGGCTTCACCCCAGTGGACAGGCCAGCTGGAGTTTTGGCAGGGAGCCCTTCCCACCTGTCTGTCTCAAAACCTTTAGACAACTGAAGTCATAGCTTCCAGTCGGGCTGCTAATTAGACTCCCTGTAATGTAATAACATATGTGCTTGAGGGGGGCTTCTGCTGGGGCCCAGGTATTTCTGGGGTTGGGAACCTGGAATGATGAGTGCCCTAACTTACTTGACCATATCTGACAAAAATTCTCCAATTATATTAGTTGATAGAAAAAAATGTTATTTAACGTCTTTTGTCTACATCTCAAATGACTCTAAACTTGGGCAGTGAAGACAGATGTGCAATATGTTAGAGTCCTTACAACCCCATGCATTAGTCCAAGCTCAGTAATCCCTGAAAGGTCTGGGCATTTCCTTTTTCAGGCCCATGATAAGGGGCTCTGTGTCCTTTGCAGGGAGACCAGAAAAAAGATTTGGCAATATCAAAAAGTCTTTCCTTAAGGAATCTGTTTTCCTCTGTATTTGAGGGACTTTTGGTCTTGAGAAGTAGTTTATGTCTAAGAATTAGAGGAGGAGATCTTTTACTCTCTTATGATGGCAAAAATCAGACTTCTACTTACAACACTAGAGTCTTTAAATTCAGATCTAATAGGACTCTAGTAGTCTGTCTAACTATTTTCAGCCAAGAGACAGCATGGTTAATTAGTAACTACCAAAGATCCCTATGGGAAAATTATTCCGATGATCTCTCTCTCTCTGCTGCCTAGTTCTGTAATGATGAGCATCTTGTTTCTCAGTTAAGTGCTGCCAGTTAGTCTGTTCCATTCTGAGATATAATCATCCTCAATGAAGTCAGTTGGCCTATGTCAAGGGCAGCCTTTTCCACCTTCCTCGCTGACCTACTCAGGATAGCCAGTGTAGTTCCTTTCGAGGTGCTGTACGTATGTTTTTATCAACATGTATTTTTTATTTATTTGAAAATACTTTCAAACTTATAGCAAAGTTGCAAAAATAGGCATAATCAAAGAACAATTATACAGCCTTTGTTCAGATTCACTTATTAACACGTTGCTCCATTTGCTTTATCATGTAGACTCTGCCTCTGCCTCAGCATCTGAGAATAAGTTGCATACCTCCTGGTCCTTTCCCACTAAGTACTTATTTCTTAAGAAAAAAAGTGTATATATATATTTTGTATATATTTTGTGTAACAACTGTGTGGTTATCGCCTTCAGTAAATGTAATATTAACTCTTACTTTAACCTATCATCTCCATTCTATTTTACCAAGCAATCCAGTAACGTCCTTCATTGAATTTGTCTTCCAGTATAAAATGTAGCCAAGGGGCAGATACTGCACTTAGCTATGTCTTTTTAGATTCATTTAATTTGAAATATGTCTAAAGCCTTTCTTTGCCTCTTTTATATGCAGAATACTGTCCTCTCCCATATTTTCAAAAATTAAAACAGCATCTTACTCGTTTTGAGTTTGATGTCCATGATTCGATTTCAGTTATGTTTTTCCTGGGATATTACATAAGGGGTATTATGACTTGATGTCCTTCTCAGGGTATCAAACTGAGAGTCACGCAATGTTCATTTGCATCCTTATTATCTGGTCAAGGCATTTGATTTGTATGCCATATAGTTACTGTTTTTTACGTTGCAATTAATAGTCTGTAGAAAAACAATTTAAGATCACACAAATATTTTGCCTCTTTAAAAAATTTATCACCCCAGTTTTAGCATCAATGGATGATTTCTGCCTCTCTCAATCTTTATCATAGTGATTGCAAAAATGATGACTTTTTCCAACTCCAGTAATCTCTCTGATCGGTCAGCAGTTGGCATTCTTATAAAACCAGAGCCCCAATATTCTTATTTATTTATGTATTTATGTATTTTGTATATACAGGTATATGTATTTTGCATGTAAGTACACATAGAGATATATATTTTGGTATAAACTCATAGTTTTTCATTTTTTCCCTAGTGGTTTATAACATATTTCTGTCTTTTATTTTTTCTTTTTTTCAGACAAAGTGTCACTCTGTCACCCAGGCTGTAGTGTGGTGGTGCAATCACAGCTTACTGCATCTTCAAAAGCCGAGGTCAAGCAATCCCTCCATCTCAGCCTACCAAATAGCTAGGACTACAAGTGCAAACCCTCATGCCCGGCTAATATTTTATTTTGTGTAGAGACAGGGTCTCACTGTGTTGTCCAGGCTGGTCTTGAACTCCTGACCTCAAATGATCCTCCTGCCTTGGCCTCTTCAATTGTTGGGATTGCAGGCATGAGCCACCATGCCTGGCCCATATTTATGTGTTTAATTATTTTGTTTACCAATTAATTTTTAAATTGCCTAGGTAAATGGAGGGTCCTCTTAAGTTCCTCAGGATAAATTTCTATAGATTGAGTAATTTAGGAGTATGTAAAATAAACTCATTCCATCCTTATCTTTCTAAGTCTTAAAATTCCTTTTTCTGTATTGTACTAAATAGGGTTAGGCATATCACCTTCATGTAGTGCAGGACACTATTGGGTCCAGGTTCCAGTCAACTAACCAAGTCAGCATTTCATACCACAGTGAGAGATTTCAGCTGACACACTGAGTCTATAATCTCTGGTAGGATTCCTACAGAGGGTGCTGAGGCAGGAGTATTGCTTGAACCCGGGAGATGTTGCAGTGAGCTGAGATCGTGCCATTCATTGCACTCCAGCCTGGGCAACAGTGAGACTCCATCTCAAAAAAAAAAAAGTATTAAAAAGAATATTAAAAATGGAGAAAACATAAAAGAGCAACAAAAAACACACAGAAAATGAAAGACTTCCGTTAAGGAATGCTGGAAACATAGATTGTAGTTGTGCTACCAGAAATGACTTCTTCAGTCAAGATCCGCAGGGGACCTACTCCACTGAGACTGATGCTGGGCTTAAGAGTGGTTATGACGCAGGATCAGCCAAAAGAACAAAGAAACAAAAGAAGCAAGGAAAGGGACATTCAAGGAATGAAGCAGAAAATCTTCACATTTCCATGTTCTTATTAGAAAAACATCAAAAAAAGACAAGAAAATGGTTTTGGCTTCACTTTCACTTTCCAGATCTCACTCAAATGCATTTAATCTGAGAAATCTGATTTGTATCAAGGACCTTAGTGCAATGGATAAGGGCTGTTTAGTTTCCCCAGATCTCAATTAGAGATAGGTTGGAATCTAGGTTGAACAAACTAGTTCACAATATTTAACAGTGCCCAACAGTGAGAACTGCCACATTTAGATCAGAAACAAGGAAACCATGGACATACCTGTTGTTAATGAGAGTTGTAAGCAGTAAATATTTTGCTCAATTCTCATAGCTTGTATTTATAAATCTTGCTGCATAAAACTCATGAAGTGGATGATTCCAGTTTCCCCAGAGTAAAGTTTGTGATACTTATCTTTCCTTTTTGTTTAATATTATTAAATCATAAAAATAAATGGCAGCTAGCTTATGTCCAAAGTTATTTTGATACTGAGTTGTATACATTATAGTATACATTATAGTAATGTATACATATGAGTCAGATACATTATGGTAATGCATTTTTCTTTTCTAATAAGGTCTTCTTATATTATCATCAATTAATCAATAATTGCATATGACTCATTAATATTTTTGTATTTTAGACATAGCAAGACCTAGCTGATTTTTTAACAGTTTGGTATGGAAGACCCAGTTCTTCCCAAGTAAGAAAGCATCCTATCTTCTCTTTGAGAAGACTGAACCTAACTGAGGATGCTGGCTACGTGACCTACTTGTGGACTGCTAAGCAACAGAATGGCTGATTTGACAAATTTGTTAATATAGATTCTGGTGTAAGCATATCTCCTTCCTTTTCTTATATTTTGTTGTTTTTATCAGTAACTGTATTTTTACTGAAGTAGAAGTTCATAAGGAAAAAACAAAAAATATAACTGTAAGCTAATTGGCATTGAAGCTTTGGGGGATTCATTTTGTTATGGAAGATCAGCTGGAAGATAAATGCACATACACAGCATGAAAAATATCGACCCCACAGAAACCACAGGAGAAAGCTCAATTGGCTGGTAATGCTATTGGATTCAGAAGTGTATATACATAAACTAACTTTCATTGTGTTTGTTTTATTTATACTTGTTTATCTCTTCCAAGCAAGGGCTTACTCATTACTTGAAAAAGAAGTCAATAAAAGGGGAAAAGGCTAAGATAAGAGAAGAAGCTGTTTTTTAAAAAAATACCTTTCTAATATCTTATTCAGAGGTTTTCATTGTGTGATAAATTATTTTGTTAAGTTTACATTTTAACTTATGCTTGCATGTTTTTTATTATTTAACACATTAACCTCTTTAATTCTTGCCTAAAAATATTTATTCCTCAAGCATTTCATGAGAGAAGAATCTCCTCCATTGAGGTAATAAGGAGAAAAAAGTGGCTACATATTAGAGTCAAGTTTTCAACGATTGTCTGGCCTTTTGTGTAGGAATAGTTGACACTTAAGAACACTATCTCAAGGTGAAGACCTTTAAGTGCTTTGGTAAGCATGTGTGAGGTCGTGAATAACAATGTCTTCAAAGGGAAAATACATCTTCACATCTTATGGAGCATCTAGAAGATCCACTCCATTCCCAAATCTCTCTAAACAATATATATTAATCTTAAGAAGTGATTACCTTAATAGAATATGGTGCAAAACTTTAAACATTATTTCACATATTTTCTGATTTATTGAAAATAGGTACTTCCAATGATATCACAAAACTAACAACCATCTGACCCCAACTACAGATACAGAATATGACGGACACAAAATATTGTTACAATGAACCAGAAGAGGTATCTGGTTTTCATTGCACTAGAATTTAGATCTAAGGAGTACATAACTATAATTTGTATTTCTGGTACAAAAGAGCTGGAGAACCAAAAGAACTAAACGTTATATTTTGTTTTTGAAATTAGCAATGGAGAAAAATGCTTCAGCAAGTTACTACAATGATTTGATAAGACTCACAAATATCCCAAAGATATACTCATAAGCTTCTAATAAATGTAAAGAACACGGCCGGGCATGGTGGCTCATGCCTGTAATCCAAGCACTTTGGAGGCCAAGGTGGGTGGATCACCTGAGGTCGGGAGTTCAAGACCAGCCTGACCAACATGGTAAAACCTCGTCTTATTTTAAAAAAATAAAAATAAAAGAAAGAAAGAAAGAAAGAAAGAAAGAAAGAAAGAAAGAAAGAACATAGAAGAGCAGGAGAAATAAATCACTGGCAATAACTAATCATAGAGAGGTCCATATATATCCAGGGCCAGCCCTGTAATGTTCTTCCTCAGTCAGATAGGATGTACTTCACCTTTAGTTATGAACTACTAAGATTGGGATGAGGTATCTCAGTGTCAGCGGAGCCCAAGCACAAGTTTACTGGGGGACTGATATACCCCAGACCACATAGGGAAAGCCAAGGTGTATGACAAGTTAAAGCAGGCACAAACTGTCGGTCTGTGCTGCCTTTTGCCAATCCTATGAAAACACGTAACCAAGCCTTCATCTCTATTGCTTTTGTATTCTTATTTCTCTTCTTTTGATTCCTAATGTTTGTGGTTCTGGATTCTAGATTCCTTATCTGGCTTTTATTCTCAAACTCATTTACAACTTTGACTCTTTTTTCTCATCCATACTGGCTATTATAATGATTTAGTACAGAAAATAAGAAAATGAAAGACATAAAACTTTATCTACATCTTTTCTGTCTGTGTTTTAGTCCATCTGTGAGGCTGTAAAAAAACAAAACCTGGCCGGGCGCGGTGGCTCACGCTTGTAATCCCAGCAGTTTGGGAGGCCGAGGCGGGTGGATCACGAGGTCAAGAGATCGAGACCATCCTGGTCAACATGGTGAAACCCCGTCTCTACTAAAAATACAAAAAATTAGCTGGGCATGGTGG
>NW_016107456.1:1852490-1860006 GCF_001604975.1 Cebus imitator
AAAAAAAAAAAAAAAAAAAAAAAAACCTGAGATTGTTATAATTAACAAAAAGAGTATTGGCTCATGATTCTGGAGACTGGAAAGTCCAAGACTGAGGGACTGGCGTCTGGCAAGGGCCTTCTTGCTGCATCATGTCATGGCAGATGGCGGAAGAGCAAGAGAGGGCAAGAGAGCAAGAGGGGGCCAGATTATTTCTTTTATAAAGGCACCAATCCCAACTGTGAGAGTGGATGCCTCATGGCATAACCACTTTTTGAAGGTCCTATCTCTTAAGACTCTTATAATAGCAATTTAATTTTAACATGAGTTTTGGAGGGGACAAATAGTCAACCATAGCAGCTGCAAGATTTTTATGTTATATTTGGTGGCTCATTTGGAAGTTAAAGTTCATAGGATGGAAATTTGGGAGTAAGGAATTTACATGAGTTACTTGGGAAGGAGGCAAGAGAATAATTGCTTTAAATATCGTATAGATGCGGAGTAGTCATTTAAAATTCATTAATTATATATAGAAACCAGGTTATGGGTTAGTGGCATTCACTGTAAAGATTCTATCTGCATTTTTAGTTTTATATTCACAACTTTTGGAGAAAGTGTAAGAGATCTTTTGGGTAATATTAGGTCTCTTAGACTTAAATGTAGGTAGCCTGTGCCGACATTTGACACATAATATGTGCAAGTGCATTTTATTATAATGTCATTGTGTCTGTGTGGATCAGAACAGGATTTTCTTGTTACTGTAGTGGCCCTCACACTCTGCTGTAGTGTGGGTGGCCGATTCTTTCCCACTTGCCTTCCTTACAAAGGCTGATTTGACTGAATCTCTTGTCCTAGGCTTCATTTATGAAGTTGCCGGAAAGAACCTCATTGGCTTTTTCAGCATGTTTAATGTCCTCATGAAGTTCAATATCTCTCAAGGATATTCTATAGAAATCAATTTCTGTAATAGAGACTTTATCAGTGTAGTCAGAACACACATAAAAAATATTGGCCAGAAACTGTGGCTTACACCCGTAATCCCAGAACTTACTTTGAGAGGCCAAGATAGGAGGATCACTTGAGGTCACAAGTTCAAGCATGGATAGCAGAGTGAGACCTTGTCTCTACAAAAAATTGAGAAATTAGCTGGATATGGCAGCATGCACCTGTAGTCCCAGATACTCAGGAGCCTGTAGTGGGAGGATTGCTTGAACTCAGGGATTCAAGGCTTCACTAAGCTACAGTTGCACCACTGCACTCCAGCCCATGCTACAGAGCAAGAGATCCTGTCTCCAATAAACAAATAAGTAAAAATGAATAAACAAATGATAATAATAAAATTAAAATTTATTAAGTACTTACCATGTGCCAAGTTCTGTACCAAACAATTTACATGTATTGACTCATAATCCTTAATAATTTTATGAGGCAGAAGCTGTTATGATTCCCATTTTATAGATGTGGAAACTGAAACAGAGGAAGGTTTAGTAATTTGCCCAAGTGCACACAGTAGGAAAAGGCTGAACTGGTATTTAAATAGATATATTAGTGAGAAGGTCTCAGAGTTAACATAAAGTGAATCACAGCAAAGCAAGAACAGCCATAATAATAATTATCAGAAACCTTCTTTTTTTAAACCATTGTTTTTTATACTTGTCCATAGACTGTGCATTTTGAGTAACACCCATTATACATTGTACACTTTGGGAAATGCTTCATTAATTTAGTTAGATTCTCTGTGATTACTCTCTGAAATTTCAGAATCTTTTAGGACCCTTGAGTAAATAGATCTGAAATTTTCTAGGAGGGGAGTTTCAAGATATTCCATCACATTTACCTTAGAAATCCACAAAGAGATGGGAAAAAGCTAAAGGTTTCTCATTTAATTTCCACAGTTACTGAGGGCATGTTCTGCAAAGGCAGAAATTTTTGTTGGATTAATTTTCCTTTATATCTCTGACAGAATCATGCCTAGAACATAGTGGGTGCTCAAAAGATATTTGATAATTAAGTATATTCAATAGCCATCATAGATGATAACCTGATTACATACCAGATTTGCTCTGAACTCTGAAGTTTATAAGAGAATGGCAAGAGAGAATGGAAACTGATTTCAAAGGCCTGTCCTCTGCATTCCCCATCCCACCTGTTCTCACTACTATTCTTATTCCACAACTCTCAAGAAAAGTAAGATCTTTGTCCCAGTGGACTGGAAATGTTTGGTATCCAGTTTCCTATAAGGACAAGGAAAATATTTTCATTCACAAATTCAGATAATGGTACTTTTTGAAGGCTACTATCCGGTAGCCACTGAACATTTGGTAATGAACAAAATACCATGTAAGCAAGCACCTGTGTAATAATTACTATGGACCTTTTATAAGTGATTCGTGTATATTTATATATATTCTTATATACATATTATATATACACATTATGTGAAAAGATATGTGATAGGCACTATGAAGTGCTTCATAGTATCATTGATAAAAGTTACTAAAGGCAACTTTTCCAAAGTTATACACTATGTGTATACATGTCAAAAAAGAGGCTGGAAAGTGGGGGGCCCACATCACGTCCACAAAATTAACCATGCAAAATTTTGCACAGTGTTTTAATTTCAATGGTAAGTCACCATAAGATTTCAGCAAGGATGTGACATTATCCTATTTATGTTTTGGAAATATTAGTCTGCTTTTTGTGCTTTCATAATACGCAGCACATTTATAAAAGAATATTTCTTCCTTTTAACAGATGTTTTCTTGATTACTTCAACTAGTTCATTTGTATCACAGTTTCCTTGTGGACAACGGAAACTATATTTACATTTAAAAGTATTTAAAATTAAAATATGTTTTACTGTAAGTAAATATTATATATATATAAAGCAAATTTAGAAACTCTTCATGTATTACTATAAAGAAAAGGAAAAGATGTGACAGAGACACTATTAGTGCTTCACAGCATTGTGAAAGCTGGAAGCATTGTGATGGAAGCTACCAAAAGGAATCTTTTCAATGCAATACAATGCTCATTGGCTATGTAAATGGTAGAAAACATATATTTAGATATTTAGGACAGTATTTACTATGAAGACTACTACTGATGCAGTGAAATGCTGATATAAAATGTTATTAATGCATAATTCTATGATAGAATTAGTAAACTGAGTGCTATTTCATGTGTATTTAAAATAGGAATTAAAAAGCAAAAAAAAAAAAAAAAAAAGCACCAGCGTTTTAATAGCATTTAGTCAAAAAGGAGGCTTACATTGTCCTATATAATGAAGAGCTAAGACTAATAGGTTTGCACCGAGAGTGCATGTTCTTTGCAAAACTACCACCTAGAAAAAAGAACGTAGCTACCTTTAGGGTGCCCAACGTTTGTATCTCACATAAACAAGCTGTCGTTTAGAATCAGAAGTAAAATCCATGGCCTATAGCACTGGTTAAAAGCAGGGACTGCGGCTCTAACAGTGCACATTTCTCTTCCTGGGCTGTTTGGAGTTTGGCAGAACTCAGTTGGAAACATCCAGAGCAGGCTCGCGGTCCAGCAGCGCTCCCAGGAGGGCGATGGCAGAATAGCAGCCTGTTAGGCTCCGGGAGGAAGGCAAGGCACGTTACTGACAGACGTCTGAGAGGGAGTCTGAAAGTGAGAAAAGACTGCAGAAAGCATGCAGGTGACAGGTTAGACAGCAAGGGAAATGGCATAATGCAGAGCCGGTTAATAACTCTGGCAGCTTTCCACCGCTGAGAATGTTACAATTGGTAAAAGGGAGGATGGCACCTGCGAATTATCTCTTGGTAAGAGGGAAATCCTTGACTTGAAAGATTTGAATGTTCTTGCCTGTCAGGACACGCTGAAATATTTAGATTCTGTGATAATAATGCACGAATGCCAGTTTTCTAAAGGTGATGTTATTGAATCTGTTGCCTGTCAAATTTGAGAATACAACTGAAAAAAAAAACAAAAAACCCTGATTAACAAAGCGTAGAATATGTGCTAGTGATTCCAACATTATGGTGAAAGGCTGTTCTGTTGGTTATTTGCCTTTGATAAATTTTGGATACAGCCAAATTATCACTGGGCTCTCAGTAAATTGTACAAGAGATTGTTCGTTCATATTTTTGGGTGACCTAAAAATGCGTAATGTTCCAAATATAAGTGGAGAATATTAATCAGCCAGATACCTCTTCTTTTTAATTATGCACATGCAGTTATTCTTTTAAAAAGAGTTGGAAAAGAGATGTTACTATAGTGCTAGAGATTCTGGAAATATAAATTAGGAGTGAGGGCGGGTGGGGACAATTTTGGTTTAGCAATGAAAGGGATTTAGTAAAATATCCAAGCTATGACAAGGCAGTGTAGAGAGGTGTGCTGAATTCTGCTTTGGCTCGAAATTTCTCTGGGTTTGGGGTTTTTTGCCCATTCACTGGGTTTAGGCAGCTTAATTGATGCATCTTGATAGTAACACTGCATGTGTCCCAGTTTTAGTGTGAGTATTGGCTGGGCACAGTGGCTCGTAGCTGCAATCCTAGCACTTTGGGAGGCTGAGGCAGGAGGACTGCTTGAGCTTAGGAGATCATGAACAGCCTGGACAATGTAGAGAGACTCTGTCTCTGCATTAAAACAAAAGAAAAAAAATTGATCTTCGGCTTCTGAGTAAGAAAAAGAATAATAATTTTAAAAAAAAGATAGTGGAGCATTAGTTCTAATATGATTCATGTAAAAGCTGTTAAGATAAAATAATATCAGAACAAATTTATCTTCTTCACTTACAAGCCATGCTGGAAACTGAATTTACAGCTTTAAAGATGAATTATTGTGATTTAAGTTGTTGTGTAACTGCACATAATATCATAACTCTTTGATAGCTCTAAAGACTAATATTTTATGAAACACACACATCTATGCAGGTATGAGGCACTATGTCAGTAAAATAGACATGGTCTTTCCCCTTCATAGAGCCTGGAGGGTAATTTATTAATCTTAGAGGATAATTTATCAATCAGATTAATCATTTATTTAATTTGTACCTTGTGTTAGAATACAAAGAAAAAGCTGGGCATGGTGGCTCACGCCTATAAACTCAGCACCTTGAGAGGTCAAGGTGGAGGGATCACATGAGGTCAGGAGTTTGAGACCAGCCTGACCAACATGAAGAAAACCTGTCTCTAATAAAAATACAAAAAAATTAGCTGGGCCTGGTGGTGCATGCATGTAATCCCAGCTACTTGGGAGGCTGAGGCAGGAGAATCGTTGGAACCCAGGAGGAGGAGGTTGTGGTGAGCCAAGATCGCATCATTGCACTCCAGCCCATGAAACAAGAGCAAAACTCTGTCTCAAAAATAAATAAATAACCCAAAAAAGAGAAAAGAAAAAAACCACAGTTTAGAATGTTTAAAAGGATTGGCTTTTGGCTTTGAGTAGAGAGTTTGATATCTGCACTTTAAGCCAGGCAATTGCAGAATGGTGAGACCTCGGTAGTAACTGTAATGGAGCCATCGTAGGCAAAGGTGGAGGGGATGGTGGTGAAAATCATATGCCAGGCACTGAGCGTAACAAACGCATTATTCATTTCTATGCAGTCTGATGAAGTAGGTATTCTTACTATCCACATTCAATACTCAGGGAATTTGAGGTGGGGGTGCAATTAAACAAATTGCCCAAAGTCCCACAACTAGTAAGTACATATTTTAATATTGCTCATTGCATACAAAACTAGACAATGGAAGATTTTTAGAAAGAAAGGATTACAACTACTAGGGCTTTAATGCACACAAATAGATATTAGGAAAACTGCAGAGATGCCCGGGATAGGCATTACAATGAGATGCAACAATTGTGATCTTCACTCTTTTCTGTATACATTTATTGCTATCACAAACCTCCCCAACATTTTCCTGCTCATGCTACTTCCAGAAAGAAGTGTTGGCCGGGCCTGGTGGCTCACATCTGTAATCCCAGCACTTTGGGAGGCTGAGGCAGGTGGATCACCTGAGGTCAGGTGTTCAAGACCAGGCTAGCCACAACATAGTGAGACCTTGTCTCTACTAAAAGTACACAAAATTAGCCAGGCATGGTGGTGCACACCTGTAATCCCAGCTACTTGGGAGGCTTTGGCAGAAGAATTGCTTGAACTCAGGAGGCAGAGGTTGCGGTGAGCTGAGATTGCGCCACTGCACTTCAGCCTGGGAAACAGAGTGAGACTTCATCTCAAAAAAAAAAGAAAGAATGCTTTAGAATATGATAATGATTAGACATGAACCTGCAAGGTTAAAGTATCTATCAGGAACAATTTCCTGTTTTTTGTTTTGTTTTGTTTTGTTTTTTAATAAAAGCTCTTTTAAATTGTTTGTACACTAATCATTCAACCAAGCTCAAGACATCAGAAATTCTTAGTAGGAAGCACATGGAAGTTCAGGGCAGATTACTGCAGTCAGTGGGCACTCAACTAAGGGAAGCTTAAAAAATGAAAACACCAAAAAAATCCAAAAAGGCTTTCCCTCTTTTCTTTCCTAATAAAATGCTAACACAACCTTGATTATAGTGTTATAAACAGTGCTGTTGGACTACTGCCTCACCATATGGGACTGAGAACTATAAGTATGTTAGATATTGGTTCATAGGAAAGGAAAATGTAGAATATATCCTTTGTACGAATCATATTTTTATGAGGCTGCTGAAGAGTAGCTGAGTGTTGAATCAAATCATGAATTCTCAAGGCCATCATAATCAGAGTAAGCAAAGTATATATTTGCTCAGGGAAACATCTGTTAAGAAATTTCTCCTGAGCCTCATCAGTAGTTGGCAAGCTTTACTGCTTTAGCTATGTTTTCATTATTGGACTGTCTGCAGAATCGTTTACACTGGTTGTCCTTCTATCTTAATTCACCAGTAGAGAAATAACCTTTTTAATGGCTCGCCTTTGTTGGTAATGCTCACAACAAAATTTAAATTTTAAATAGTCACTCAGTGATTTGTATTTTATTCAATTGTGCTCTTGAATTTTATGTATATGCGCAGGGCTCTGAAAAAGGATAAAAATCCTAAGTTATGAACTAAGTGTGAATCAACCATGGTGTTTACAGTTCAGTTGCTTTCGGAGCATGACAGAAGCTGTGTCTTTATCTAATAAGGCTTGGTTTGTAGAAGTCACACCATCATTTCTAATACTTCTCAGTGAAATTATTGAAATCAGCTACATAAAATATACATGGACTTTTTTTTATTTCAAGTAGAGGTATTTTACAGCAAAATATGCTTTCATCAAACTATCAAATTGATCATAGGAAACGAAGCATTCTCTAGAAAAAGAAAAAGACAAGACATCCAGAAAATCATCTTTTTTGATACAGCTGTCTCATAGGTATATGTTACCGGTGGCATGAATAAAATATATCAAAGATTTTTAGACATGTTTAACATTAAAACATACTGGCCAGTATCATATTATTTTCTTTCTAGATTTCCAGTTAGTGTGTCACAGAGTCAATATAAATCTTTCTTTTTTTCTTTTTTTTTTTTTTTTTTTTTT
>NW_016107456.1:1860146-1867314 GCF_001604975.1 Cebus imitator
TCAAGCAATTCTCCTGTCTCAGCCTTCTGAGAAGCTGGGATTACAGGCATGTGCCACCATGCCCAGCTAATTTTGAAATTTTTTTTAGTAAAGACAGGATTTCTTCATGTTGGTCAGGCTGGTCTTGAACTCCCGACCTCATGTGATCAGGCCACCTTGGCTTCTCAAAGTACTGAGATTATAGGCATGAGCCACCTCCCCCAGCGAAGCTATCTTGATAAACCCATTAATGAATTGTTGCATAATGTTTTATTTTAGTTGCTTTGCAAGTGAATTATTTTTGCTATGGTACTGCTAATATAGCAATCTCTATGACCCCTATACTACTAATATAAAATAATAAAAAATTGTAATTTTGTCCAACATTTTCTCTGGTCAAAATACTGATATAATTTGGCCAACAATAAGCATGGAGAAAAACACGAGTGCTATTTTGTGATGTGTGAGCTTGACTTGCAGTTGTTAACGCTGTTATTAAGTTTCGGTAATTGTTTAGGTCATTGATCTCTGCCAAGAAGCTTTCAGAGTGTTTGATGATATCGCAAGTATCCAGCTGTGCTGCATTAAAAGATGATGAATCTCTGTTCAGGTAAAGATTTGCCCTTTGGCTATCATAATGTATCACCGTTTTGTTTACAAATGGGTATTCACTATGCTAACTGGCAACGGGGTGCATGCGATTTTATCAATAAGAAATGTTGGCACTAGCTAATATCTCAACTTGTAGTTGAAAGCACAATTGGAAGTCTAGGGCAAATAATCATAGTTACCTATAAGATAAATAATTTTGGTAAATTAAAATAATTGTGATTCAGGTATTTAAATGATTACAAAAATTTTTTTAATAACATGTTTTCCATAGAATAACTCAATTTTAACTCTCGGTTTTCACTAAAAAAAAAGTCTTATGATTTTTACCTAAGCATAAATTTACAAGCATCATACATAAATTAGATAATTTACAAATTTCAAAGGAATCGCTAATCTTTGCTATTAGTTCATTAAGTCATCAGCCACATTTTGTCTGGGTTATTTCTGTTTTAGACAAGAGTCTTATTTTTGCTAGGAAAATTATTTTCTGAACACAACAAAATGGAAATGACTTTATGTTTTCTTTTACTGATTGGTAAATGCAGCTAAGCGTCACTCCTGTGCATCCTCGTTTCTTAATCAAAGGTGGCATTTTACAAACATGTAGGAGGAAAACCATGTACTGTAGTGTTTACTGTAACAACTCAGTTTTTTTTTTTTTTTTTTTTTTGAGACAGGGTCTCACTCTGTCACGCTGTTGTAGTGCAGCGTTGTGATCATGGCTCCCTGAACCCTTGATGTCCCAGGCTCAAGGGATCCTCCCACTTCAGCCTCCCAAGTAGCTGGGACTACAGGTGCACACCACCATGCCAGGCTAATGTTTTATATTTTTTGTAGAGATGGGGTTTCACTATGTTTCTCAGGCTGGTCTCAAATTCCTGGGCTCAGAGTGATCCACCTGTCTCAGCCTTCCAAAGTGCTGGTATTACAGGTGTAAGCCAGCGTGCCAGCCTAAAGTTATTAAATGTTACAGAAAGAATTGACTACCCTTCCCTGGTTACCTCCCTTCCCTCTATTCATACCCTGATATATTCATATCAGACTGCTTATTGATTTCATGTATGCATTTATACTATTACTTTATAATTTATCCATAAATATAATGTAACATTTTGTATACTTTCACTGTTTATAAAAATAACATGAGAATATGGTATACTATAATTTAATTTGCATTTATTTGTTCAGTATTCTATTTTTGAGTTTTCACCATGTTAATGAGTAGACCTCTGATTCATTCCTTTTAAGTGCTCTATATTATGCTATTGATAGAATATACCAAAATTCATTATCCATTCTTTTTTTTTTGAAACAGAGTCTTGCTCTGTCACCAGGCTAGAGTGCAGTGGCATGATCTTGGCTCACGGCAGCCTCTGCCTCCTGGGTTCAAGTGATTCTCCTGCCTCAGCCCCCCAAGTAGCTGGGATTACAGGAACTTGCCACTATGCCCAGCAAAGTTTTGTATTTTTAGTAGAGACAGGGTTTCACCATGTTGGCCAGGATGGTCTCTATCTCTTGACCTCATGATCTGCCTGCCTCGGCCTCCCAAAGTGCTGGGATTACAGATGTCAGCCACTGTGCCTGGCCTATCCATTCCATTTTTTTTTTTTTTCTGATGAGCTATTAGGCCTGTGTCCAGTGTTTCATATTACAAACACCATATGTTAATATCCCACCATCTGCCTGCTTATGCACGTGCGCTTCATCTCTTTAGAAGAGAATGCACGTGGAAATTTAAATGTTGTGCATATCTACAGCTTCACCATGATATTGCCCTGTTGCCCTCCATGGCATTTTTTTTTATAAATTTATCTTTCCATCAATGTGTACAAGGTTTCTATTTTTCCACAATTTTGTCAATTATAAAATTTTTTTTTATTAATCTGATGGATATGTTTTTTACTATTGTTTTCTTTTTCATTTCGACACTTAGAAATGAGGTTGAGTATCTTTTCATACATTTTTTGAACATTTGGTTTCATCATTGGATTACTTATATTCTTTTACATTTTCTTTCTTTTTTTNGATCTCGGCTCACCGCAACCTCCGCCTCCTGGGTTCAGGCAATTCTCCTGCCTCAGCCTCCTGAGTAGCTGGGACTACAGGCACGCGCCACCATGCCCAGCTAATGTTTTGTATTTTCAGTAGAGACGGGGTTTCACCAGGCTGACCAGGATGGTCTCGATCTCTTGACCTCGTGATCCACCCGCCTCGGCCTTCCAAAGTGCTGGGATTACAGGTGTGAGCCACCGTGCCCGGCCCATCCTTGCTGTCTTATCAGTGCACAAATAAGGTTCCCAGCTTCCTAAAAGAGAGATATCCTTCTGGCTGGGTGCGGCGGCTCACGCCTGTAATCTCAGCACCTTGGGAGGCCAAGGCAGGTGGATCAGGAGGTCAGGAGTTTGAGACTATCCTGGCTAACATGGTGAAACCCCATCTCTACTAAAAGTACAAAAAAGTAGCCAAGCATGGTGGCACGCACCTGTAGTTCCAGCTACCCGGAACGCTGAGGCAAGACAATTGCTTGAACCCAGGAGGCGGAGTTTGCGGTGAGCCAAGATCACACCACTGCGCTGCATCCTGGGTGACAAAATGAAACAACAAAGGAAGAGAGAGAAAGAAGGAAGGAAGGAAGGAAGGAAGGAAGGGAGGGAGGGAGGGAGGGAGGGAGGAAGTTAGGGAGGGAGGGAGGGAGGGAGGGAAAGGAAGGAAGGAAAGAAGAAAGGAAAGAAGGAAAGAAGGGAGGGAGGGAGGAAGGAAAGGAAAGGAAGGCATCCCTCATGCCCAACCCATCTTCATGGTGTTGCATTGCCCTGGCATATAGAATCTCCAGATGCTCTTTGAAATATTCATATAGGTATCAGGAAAGGGGGTGCTTCTTACCACTGGGTACAAATCATTAGGCAACTTGGACTTCTAAATATTTGCTTTCAAGGAAAAAAAAAATAGGACCTGATGAAGGTGTTGTTAGCTGGTAGATCATTGTAAGTTAGTGCTTGTTATAGACAGATCACCATTAGACTTTTAACATACAATTCAGAAGAGTTCAAAGAATTGAGGAACATTTCTCTGGGGTTTTGTTGTTTGTTTGTTTCTTTAGTCTCACTTTGTTGTCCAGGCTAGAGTGCAGTGGCACGATCATAGCTCACTGCAGCCTTGGACTTTTGGGTTCAAGGGATTGATTCTTCAGCCTCAGCCTCCTGGGTAGCTGGGACTACAGTAGCACGCAACCACACCTCGCTAATTTTTTAAATTTTTTCCAGATACGGGCTCTTACTATGTTGCCCAATCTAGTCTCAAACTCTTGGGCTTCAGCAATCTTCCAGCATTTGGTCTTCCAAAATGCTGGGATTACTCATAAGCCACCATGCCTGGCCCTTGAGTGACATTTTTCTAACAAAACTCCTTTTATTCTCATCTACCTGTATGACCAAAGTTTCTGTAACTTCTGTCTAGAAAGACAAACATAATAATGGGAGGAAAATCACTTCTGAACTCTGCCTCATCTTAGCAGTAACTAATACTCACTCAGACGGGATGCAGTGGCTTATACCTATAATCCCAGCACTTTGGGAGGCTGAAACAGGCAGATCACTTCAGGCCAGAGGGTTCAACACCAGCATGGGCAACCTGGCAAAACACCATCTCTATAAAATTATACAAAAATTAGCCAGGCATGGTGGCAAGCACCTGCAGTCCCAGCTACTCGAGAGGCTGATGTGGGAGGATGGCTTGAGCCTGGGGATCAGTGGAGACTGCAGTGCACTGTGGCTGCACCACTGCACTCCAGCCAGAGCAACAGGGTGAGACCCCACCTCAAAAAGTATATATATTTATTCATGGATACAGGAACGTGGGAAGTAGAATCTTTTTAAAGTTTCCTTTCCTGTTAAAGAATAAGTATGCTAATAACTTTGTGAAGCCCTATCCTATGTAGCTGTTAGACACCCCATGCTTATAGGCACGTAGTACATTCTATGTCCTTGTACTTTAACCAAAATATCTGTTCTGGACGTGCTCACAGGCATGTCCCAGCTCTCCAGTGCTTTTACCTGTTTAGAAAAGTTTTAAGTTGTTAGCCAATCGGGTTTTAGTTTAGATTGTGAGGTCTTGCTCCAGCCAACAGAGATCAGACACAGCAGTAAGGATGACCCCAAATGCCTAAGGGATAAATTTGTGTGTTTTCCTTTGTTCATTGTACTCTTGTGGCATGATGGCAAATGAGGGTTCCCTTCCTGCAGTCCAGGGAGTAACAATGGTGTTGCTGAAAGATCCTTTGTCTCAGTGCTAATTTTTTCTTTGCAGCATCGAGCATGTATTTCCAACATCTATTTCCAACAATGAATTAGAAGGGAAGTGGGAAGGAAGCCCCATTTATCTGTGCAGGGCTCCACATGAATTCCAGTTCTTCCCTTTTGACTGTCTGGAAGGTTTGCTCTTCCCCAGCCCTCTTTGAAATTAGATGTGGCTCTGGGACTGGCACAGCCTCATGAGGTGCAAATGGAGGTGACATGTATCATTTCCAGGTGGAGACTTTAGAGCCAGTACACAATTTGCCACATTCCGTTTCTCCTGCCTCAGTGATCATGGGTGCAGACATTGAGGGGAAGCCTGCAGAAGCCTCGGTCCCAGAGTGGCCATGATGAGCAAAGCATCTTGCTGGGTGGAACAGTGTTGTGAGAAAGAACTGCACTTGTTCGGCATCAAGCATCCGAGTATAATCCAGCCCACGATGCATCCAGTAAAAGCTGCCTCTTAAAGAAATGTTACTCCTGATGTTGAACAGTTATGTATATGAGTAATTTACTTAAATTGTTTTGATCAGTTGTGTCTAATAAAAGTTGCAACTGTAATTGACCCCCCCAAAAAAGTTTTAACAATTGATAGTCACAGGAAATAGTGAAACATTGATTTCAATTTATTATATAGAAAATAATAAAACATTAATAAATTGAAATTAATGTTTCATTATTTCCTGTAACTATAATGATCTAATTGTTAAAAAATTTGTTTGAGATGGAGTCACGCTCTGTCACCCAGGCTGGATTGCAGTGGCGTGATCTCAGCTCGCTATTGTAGAGCCTAAGATTGGCCTTTTCAGATGTCTTTTCAGGCTTTTACATTTTCTTTCTTTCTTTTTTTTTTATTAATTACTAGGAATTCTTTGTTATTGTATCCAGTTCCTTTTTTAGTTATTTGAATTGCAAATGACTTTTACAGTTGGTGGCTAGTCTTTTTACTTGTGAATGGTATCAACTTGAAGAGTTAAAAATTTCATGTATTTAATCAATCTTCTTTTCAATGTTTTGAGCTTTTTGTACCCTATTTAAGAAATCTTTCTCAACCATGCAGTCATAAAGATATTCCACTATATTTTCTTTTCAAAGGTTTGTAGATTAGGTGTTGAATTCACTTAGAATGGATTGTAGATCCATTCTATTTATATATTCTATTTACATTTTTCTCATGTATAAAATCTTAATTTCATTTTTATTACATACGTTTATTGCATCCTCCTGATAACATTTATTGGAAAATTTACTCTTCATTTACTTTTCATGCCTCCTCTGTGATATCAAGTTTCCTTCTCTGTTCAATTGCATTGGTCTAATTTATATTTGTCCAGTAAGGCTTCATATCTGTTAGGACAAAATCCTTAGAGTGATGGCAAACTCATGTGGTACCATCATTTCAAATTAGAAAAAGGTTTCCTTTCTTCAAGACGGCCTCCCATTATGGTCTTTCTTATTTTTTTTTGAAAAAACTTATTTTTGCAACATCGCTTTCTCATGTAAATTTTAGGTTAAGATTGTCAAGTTCTAAGAAAGCCTTCATTAGAATTTTGCTTGAAATCAAATTGAAATTACGAATTAATTTGGAAAGAATTATATTTTTGTAATATTATAACTTTTCATCCTTGAGCAAGATTTATTTCTATCTATTCATGCCCTTAATTACTACCATAACTCAAGAAGTTATGACGATAATTTCTGTTAAATTTATTTCTAGTTATTAGAGTTGTATGGAGATTTTGTTTGGGTTGATATTCAGCCAAACCAGCTATTCAGTGTGGCTTCAGCCTTGATTTTTAGAAGGCAAAATTGCATGAAGCCATCTTCAATACAATTTTGGCATACTTGAACTTGAGTATGATCAATAATTCTGTGATCTCAAAGATTTCTTTCATATTTAAACAAAGTTACATATCAGTAGCACCAGAGACATGTTATGTATTTATTGTGAATATCTGAATAATATTCATTTTCAGGTATATGTAAACGTTCTAGATGTTATTCAGAGTAAAAATTCTCATGTTCTTTTTGTGGTAAAATGCTGTGTTATTCTGAAGTAAAAGTTTTTTAATTTATTGCAAGAGTACAATGCTATAGTAATTAATACTGACTATAAAATGTTATTATCATGAATAAGCTATTATAAACTTTCAAACAGATATGTAGAAAAATACATTTGAAGGTCGGGCGCGATGGCTCAAGCCTGTAATCCCAGCACTTTGGGAGGCCGAGGCCCGTGGATCACGAGGTCAAGAGATCGAGACCATCCTGGTCAACATGGTGAA
>NW_016107456.1:1868219-1874191 GCF_001604975.1 Cebus imitator
AAAAAAAAAAAAAAAAAAGTATAGATTATAAATTATTTATGATTTTAGGGGAGAACAAGGCAAAAGTTTTTATTATCTTTAGTGTTGTTAATGACTACTGTACATTCACCTTTTCAATTTCATACAGAAAAAATAGTAATTTATGTATTTTCTGGAAAATATAACTTTTTTAGGTTTTCAAATATATTTCCATAAAGGTGTTTCTACCATTCACTTACATTAAAATAAATCTTATTGTATCTGTAGTTATATTTCCTTTTATTCGTAATAATAATTTGGTCTATTTCTCCTTATTAAGTATTGCTAGAAAAAAAATTTATTTTTCAAAAATCCTAATGCTTTATTGATTTTTGTCAGTAAGCATGTTCTCTTTGACAGTGATTCTTTGGAATTTGTTGAGACTTTTTTGGTGAGAGAGAACATTACATGTATACTTACATATTCCATTCCATGTAAAGTAGGCATGCAATGGATACTTACAAATAATTTTACAAACCCATTCTCAGGGTTCATTGGAGAAGTGGCTGACCTGGGGTTGTGGCAGGGGAAATAAAAGGTGAGCCTAGAGCATCGTGGCTTGGAGTCCTCTTGTCCACAAACATGGTTGTGGTAGATTGATGACATTAATGGCACTAGTTCCTTGCTTCTCCCTGCAGTCACACTCTTTGCCATAAGACTTCGCAGCTCCTTTCAAGAATTAGAATGGTAAATTGCTTCATTTACTGGAATGTTAGCAAACTTGCTGCAGAAGATTGAAAAGCACTTCTGCATTTCTATTTTTCTTGTTGTTCCTTTCCTTTTGTGATTAGGACCTGCTCAAGCTAGTCCAGCCAAGAGATACAAAAAAACTCCTAGAGCAGAACCAAGTCATCTCAACAGGTAGCCTCCTGACTTCCAGGTATATTAATCCCGCCCCTCCTCCCCAATCCCAGTTTGCCGCCAGCCAACCTTCAGATACGCAGGTGACTTCCATCTGGCCCAGAAGAACTCATCTGACTAAATAACCAGTGTGGGAACTTAGCTAAATGAATGCATGCCCTTTTAAGCCACAGAGCCTATGGTGGTTACTGATGCAACATTACTGTGGCAATAGAAGTGATACAATGGCATGCTCTTCCTTTATACAGGTCCTCTTTTATTTCTCTCAGTAATAATGCATTATAGATTTTCTCATGCAGTCCTTAGACATTCATTAGATTTATTTCCACATACTTGACTTTTTAATACTACTTTAAAGGCTATTTTTAAAAATCTCATTTTCTAATTGTTTCTGTTTTATGAAACTATAACTGATTATTGTGTATGAACATTGTTCATATTGTACTTTGAATCTGAGGACTCCTGTTTTTTTCTTTAGATTCTGTAAAGTCTAAAGTTACAGTGATTTATTACCTTTTTAAAAGTTAGATCTTAACCATTCTCTTTAATCTCTTCTTCAGAATATGTAACTAGATACATGCCATTCTTTAATAATCTACCTTTTGTGCCTCTTAACTGTTCTCACGTGATCATAATCTGTTTTTCTCTCTGTGAATTGATCTGTGTGAATTTCTTACTACTTTCTGTCAACTTATAAAAAATCTCTATTTTATGATAGTTTAGTCTATTCAGATTTAAGCATTTCATTGATTATATTTTTATTTTCAGGATTTTTATCTATTCTTGTTTCAATTATGATAACTTTTAATTTTCTTTAATTTTATGCTTTTCATTTCTATCTAGTTTATTTTGGATCTGCCAGTTTTGGATTTTTGGGCTTCTTTTGCCATTCAAATTTAGCAGAGGGGAGTTGTACACCAGGATTCCACCAGTTTTTGATTAATGACTTGCTTTTACTTTTTTTGTGTGTGTAAGTGAAAAACCTATAAATGAAAAAGCACAAAATAATTTGAAGGAAAATATAGAGATCTAAATAATTGGGGAAATACATCATGCTCATAGATTAGAAGATTCAATATTTTAAAACACTAACATCTCAAAATTAGTCTACATTTGCAAAGTAATCGCAATTATAACCCCAGCATAATTTTTTTTCTTTTTCTTTTCTTTTTTTTTAATTGCATTTTAGGTTTGGGGGTACATGTGAAGAACATGCAAGACTGTTGCATAGGTACACACATGGCAGCTTTTACTTTTTAAACAATGCTTTTGTTTATTTATTTGCACATCCTAAACAAACACGGGTAATTTTGCATCTTCACCCTGTTCTGTGATGCTGTCTCTTGTTGTCCCTCCCAGGTCCCTTCTCTCCCCTTCTCCACCATGTCTGTGCCCATGACTGAGCAACTCCCCAGCCCTTGGCTTCCTGTTTGGTTTCACCCCAAAAACAGACATGAGAGGGTGGGAGAAAAGTGAAATTGGTGTATTTATTTCCCTGACTTTGTCCCTGGTGCATCCCTGTGGGTTGGTTGAGATACAGCTACCAAAATCTGTGGCTCTTTTTAGGTAATGTTCTCTACAGAATATGAACACAGGGGCTGGTCAAGCTACCTTGTTGAAGGTCTGGTCAATGCTCTTTGGAGTGGGTAGTGAAGAAATGAGTCAGGCTACAGCTGAGCTGGATTTTCTGCCTGGGCATTCTGTCTCTCTCTCTTCTCCCGTGATGAGAAGAGCTAAACATTTCAGGTCTAGCTTAAATTCCATGTCATGTATTAATTACCCTCTCCTCATGGAGTCACAAAATCCTTTTTCTCAAATCAGTGAATCGAAGCCCTTTATTTGACAAATGGGGGAAAACAGAGTTGAATCAAGATTACTCAATTAATTAATTTTATGTGACATTTCATATTCTGTTCTGACTTTTAAAAATTTAATTTCAACATACTTGTATAATATGAATGACTGCATTAAATATTGCTTATAATAACTGATGAAAGTTTAGAATACTTTGTTTTTGTATTGGGAATGTTTTTTATAGTGTGCAACTTTTTAATCTGAAAGGAAATACACCATGTATTAATGTTGGTTGTAATGTTAATCCTCAATTTAGAAGATTAAAATGGCAGAGTGAATGGCCATTATTCTCAAAATAAGTTTTCTATAAATACAAGGTGCTAATAGATGTTATATGCCTGCGCTTGCATTGTTTTAGTTTCATATAATAATCTGGCATAAAACCCTGTAACATCCAATTTGAGGAAAAACTTCAGTAAAATGCATCCCAACTCTAAAGACTTAGTTTACATTATTCATCACTAGTCCCTCTAAAATAATAAATAATACAGCCTAGTCTTTATGAAGACTAGAAAGATTTAAGTGACTGAGAAATTAGCAGTGTTTTTTTTGCATTAGGATGTATAAAGGTTTATGTCTAAGCATCTTGAAATGCTGACAAAGAAACTTTTTTTTTGGCAAGAAAAAGTGCTGTATGGCAATTTTTACATTCTTAAAGAATGAGTAACAAGTAAGGGCTTTAAAAATTTAAATCTCATCAGACTAGCATAGAAATTTAGAGCTCAAAGAGACCTTAGAAATAATCAAATCCAATCTTTTCACAAATAATGAAACTGAATTCTAAGAAAGTTAACGAACTTCTTTTAGAAAACATGGCAAATTAGCCAGAATCAGAACTACAACTGAAATCTGCTGTTTCCCTTCAAGTCTCTTTTCCACTAAACGGGCTGTGTCTCTAGACATCATGCATGCTGAGATGGTTACTTTTACTACAAGATTCATTCTACAGGAAAGTTTACGGGTCCTTTGCTCAATTTGCAGGATGGAATGGAGGGTTTGTCATCGCTACGTCATCATTCATAAAGGCTGAAGGAACTCTTTGCTGCCACCTATTGAGGACGGAAGGAGGCTGAATTATCCTTAACTAAATACTTTGGCCTCAGCATCTTCTCCGCTTTCTACGTTAATGATAATAATCCCTACTCTGTCATTTGACTGTCATTGTCAATCCATGTAGAATGTTTCTTCACGAGAGGGTTTATTCATTCGACAAGATTTTATTAAGCATCTGCTGCTGACCAGAAACTGTAGCAGTCACTGGAGGGCCAAGTAAAATAAGTGGCCATGGAGTGCCATGGCATTCTTGTAGCATACATATTGTAGTAAAAGTAATCTATATATATTGTTTAAAACAAATTTATTCCCAGCACTTTGGGAGGCTGAGGCGGGTGGATCACGAGGTCAAGAGATTGAGACCATCCTGGTCAACATGATGAAACCCCGTCTCTACTAAAAATACAAAAAATTAGCTGGGTATGGTGGTGCGTGCCTGTAATCCCAGCTACTCAGGAGGCTGGGGCAGGAGAGTTGCCTGAACCCAGGAGGCGGAGGTTGCGGTGAGTCGAGATCGCGCCATTGCACTCCAGCCTGGGTAACATGAGTGAAACTCTGTCTCAAAAAAAAAAAAAAAACAAAAAAAAAAACAAATTTATTACAAACATAATGTGTAGGGACCCAGGTAATCAATAGAGTCAAAAGGCATGAAAATCTTAAATAAAGTGAGAACAGAAAAGTACTGATTGGTTGGGCAAAATGAAAGCCATGGATGACTTTAAGGATTTGAAGAGTGAGGTGTTATCTGGAATAACTTATGAGGAAGTGGCAATGACAGCATTGAGTACCCAGCTGAAGGTGGACTGAAGCTGGATGGCAGTTGATCATTTTGCAAAATGTAAAGTGGCCTAGGGACTGGAGGTCTCGCTGAAGATGAAGAGCAGCTGGAATGGCAGTAAGAAAGTGAATGACTTTGAATGACTTGCTTTGGTCAGAGTGTGCCATTATGGAGCCTGGTTTTCAGAGATGAGAAAGTGCAAGAGATGTAGGAATTAGGGAAACAAAAACAGTCGGATATTGATCTATTGATCTACCTATCTATTCATTTAGGGAGGTGAGAGAGAGAGGTTGTGGACCATGGACTAAATGGTGCCCACTTTCCTCAGTGCAGATGTTGACGCCCTAACCTTCTATGTGATGGTATTTGTAGATGGGGCCTTTGGTAGGTAATTAGGTTTAGATAAGGCCATAAAGATGGAGCCCTCTTGATGGGATTAAGTGCTTTTCTAAGAGGTAACACTAGAGAGGCTTCTCTCTCCTCCTTGTGATGAGACAGTGACAAAGTGCCATGTGCAAGCCAGCAAGAGAGCCCTCACCAAGAATTGACCTCTTCCAGAGCTTTGATGTTGGACTTCCTAGCCTCCAAAACGATATGAAATTAAATTTCTATTGTTTAAGCCACCCAATTTATGGTATTTTTATTGGCAGCCTGATGAGAGTAACACGCACATAACACACACACACACACACACACACACACACACACACACACGCACACACACACGCACACACACACACCCCTTAAGGACCTGGCTTCTGTGATTGTGGAGTATTACGAGTTTGAAATTTGTACGGTGGACCAGCAGGCTGGAGACTAAGTTGAGAACTGATACTGCAATCTTGAGTTTGAAATCCATAGGGCAGGGAGGTGGGCTAGAAGCTCAGGAGAGATTTGATGCAGCAGCTTTCAGGCAGAATCCTGGGCTGGGTTGCAGAAATGAAGACAAAGTACCTGTCATTGGAGTTGAGAATGAGCACATGCAGAGCCAGGCTACAGGTTGATTCATATGAAGAAGTCACCCAGCTGGTGGTGACAGTAGGTATCTGATGCAATTAGTATATAATCTTCTCATTCTTAGGACACGCATTCAGAATTGTTTTGCATTTTATCACCTCAGTGGCCCAAATGTAACAAGAAGATTGGATAACTGGCCAGCCATGGTGGCCGATACTTGTAATCCTGGACTTTGGGAAGCCAAGGAAGGAGTTTTGCCTGATGCCAGGAGTTTGAGACCAGCCTAGGAAACATAGCAAGACCCTGTCTCTACAAAAAAATCACACACACACACACACACAAATTAGCCAGGAACAGTGACTCATGCCTTTAATTCCACTACTTGGGAGGCTGAGGTAGGATTACTTGAGCCCATGAGGTCAAGCAGCACCTTGTTTCAAAAAAAAAAAAA
>NW_016107456.1:1876016-1878627 GCF_001604975.1 Cebus imitator
TTTTTTTTGATGCAGGGCCTTGCTCTTTTACCCAGACTAGACTGCAGTAGCAGCATCACAGCTCACTGAAGCCTTGACCTCCTGTCACAAATGATCCTTCCACCTCAGCCTGTGAGTAGCTAGGACTACAGGGTCATACCACAATGCGTGCTTACTTTAAACAATTTTTCTTTTAATTTTTAGTAGGGACAAGGTCTTACTATATTGCCCAGACTGGTCTCAAACTCGGGAGCTCAAGCGATCTTCCTGCTGTGGCCTCCCAAAGTGCTGGGATTATGGGCATCAGCCATTGGACCTGGCAATATGCTGTATTTATTGCAAACCTTCTGTTACACTGACAAAGTATATGTGAGTGCCTTTATAACCTTCCTTTGAAATTCTCGCACATTCATCAAGGAAATGACAAAATTAGCAGATCAATATATTGCCTAAGTTACTGACTCAGTGCTCATAATCACCAGAGTAAAATATTAAGGCTCCTTGTCATCTGATACTGTGACTCTCTAAATTCAGATTAATCTCAATTAATTGCTTTCTGATAGCATATTTTTCCTTTTATGTTTATAAACCGTATTTTTGATAGATAAACCAGTGTAGATCAAGATGCACCAAGAAACACTAGAAATCTGGTTTCATTTTCTTTTTATGTACAGCTTAGCATTTTGAAAGCATCTGCCACCTTTACCTCCGTTGTCAACATTTGGAGGTAGCCAGTGTGCTCTGTCATTCTTTTATTTATTAAGTGTACTTGCGAGTATTTCAACATCTTCTCATCAAGCAAGTGTAAATGTTAAGAGTAGTTCTGCTGCTTCAAGTCACTGCTGAGTGGCTGTGAGCTGCAGGATTTAGCTGGGTGAAAATCCCAAAGAGTGTGTAGATGTTGTTGATAATCCTGTGAATGTTTTCTTTAAGAAAACATTCAAAGTTGGAAGGACAAGTTCTTCCATTTGATTTGTGTTTCAAATCAAACGAAACTTGTGTTTCAAAGTTATTTGTTTAGCAACAGTCATCCCATTTTACCTGCCCTTCACTTTACCACATATGCTGTTTCTTTATGAACAAAAAGTGCCACCTGCCTGCTCCGAGTTGTTTAAAAAATAATTTCTTATTTCATAGTATTGAGCTCAGGGTGTTTTAAAAGATTTTATGATATTTACTTATGTATAGAGATTTGTGGGTTGACTATGGTTGTTCAAATCAACTACTGTCTTCTAAAATGGACTCATGCTATGTTATCCTTCACTTCTTTTTCATCATCTCCTTAATTTTTTGTGCACATGGCCATTAAAGATTGTTTATTTTGTAGTAGTGGTAATGCTGCTTTAGCTTGTACAACAGTAACATTGCTTAAAGAGATATCCAATGAGGTGATGTGGGAAGGGAACCATCATTAGTTTAGGTTATGAGTGAGGAAACTGCAGAGTTTCTCTAAAATATTGCCAGAGGTAACATAGTGAAGTGGTCCTTATTCAAAACCATTCATTATAGCTGTACAGGCATTAACACAGCTTAGTTCACATATCAGCAAGAACTATTAAAATTGTAAGTGACAAAATTCAACTCAAATCGGCTTAATCAGAAATGGAAAAGGAATATTTTACATGCCTGGAAAGTCCAGATGTAAAGAGGTTTCAGGGATGACTGGACACAGATTTAGTTAACAAGGTCAGCTGACCTTGTTCTATTTCCATGTCCATTTCTAGGCCTTGCTTTCTATGTGGTGGCTTCATTCTCAGGCTCTGCATCAGGCCCTTTGGAACACCAGGCTCACATCACTCTCACTGAGAGCAGTTGCTTCATCAGAAAATAGCACATCTCTTTCCTATAGTACCCTTACAAAATTCTTAGTTTGACTTTAACTGGCCTAAATTGGCTGACAAATTCATTCCTGAACTAATCTCTGTGGGCGGGGGCTGTGATACATTTTCACCAAGGCCACTCTTTCTTGTCTGATTCTAGGGGTTGAATAAGCCTTACCTGACCACCTGCACCGGGTGTGGATGAGAGGGGGTGTGGTGGAAGGCCCAGATTAAGACTTGGTGTTATGTGTGGCCTTGATTTGTGTTGCCGGGTGTGTCCTGAATAACCTAACTGCAAGTTTCCTTTCTGACTCTGCTCTGCAGACAAGGTCCTAGCCAAGAAACCCTTCTTACCAAGGGGCCCAGGCACAGCTCTTGCTTATCCCCGAGTAGTGGGTTTCAGTTTCTTGCCAGCCTGCAAAGTTATTCAAACAAGCCAATGGCTACTCCTGTGGGAACCAAGGGGCACCTGATCTTTATACTGCAAAACCTGCCTCCCCTAGTCCCCTGCTGTTCACTCTGTTCTCAAGCTCAGCCCGTGTGGTCCTGCATGGCATGCACTTCCCGGCCCCAGGGTCTGTGAGCTCAGGTGACTCATGCACAGTTGTTGAGTTTGCCCAGCCAGTGTTGGCTGTCATGTATTTGGCCCTCCCATAACCACAGGGCAGGAACCCCTCCCTCCCCGATGGGATGCATAAGGGGTAATTAAAAGAGAAAGACACCTCCAAAAATCAGGAGTCAATTACACACAGGATAAATGAATGCCCTGTAGGCTCATAAATCACTGAAGTTAATTTCTTTTTTTTTTTTTT
>NW_016107456.1:1878883-1880390 GCF_001604975.1 Cebus imitator
CTGGGATTACAGGCACGCACCACCATGCCCAGCTAATTTTTTGTATTTTTAGTAGAGACGGGGTTTCACCACGTTGACCAGGATGGTCTGGATCGCTTGACCTCGTGATCCTCCCGCCTCGGCCTCCCAAAGTGCTGGGATTACAGGCTTGAGCCACCGCGCCCGGCCCTGAAGTTAATTTCAGTTCCAGTCCATAACTCAATTCCAACAAGTGTTCTCTGTACTTACAATTCCTGGTAAGATGTGAGAATATAACTCTCAGATCTTTTTAGAGAATTTGGGTGTACTTGGAAGCAACATCATTTCAACTTAGAACAGCTTACCTGATGCAGAAGGCAGGATTATGGAGTCAAGGGGACTAGGACTGACTATCCTAGCTGATGAAGCACTACATGTTGTATCTTTTCTTTTCTTGGAAACTCACTATACTCATTAACATTTCAAAGGCTCTGATAAGTACTGCAGTAAAAAAAAATTCAATATTTTATATCAAGATTTTCCCAGGTGTATTTGACACAGAATGCATTTTGCATACCATCTATTAATAGTTAGAGAAATGATTTAATAGTATATAACATCTTTGGATAATGTATTCTGCCTCTACAGAAAGCTATATTTTTTAAAATTTGTTTTAAATATTACGAGAATATCTCAAACCTTTACAAATCTGGTAAATGTAGTCATTAAACATTGATATTGTGTAACATTGAAGAATTATTTATACGGTCTTGTCCTTAAGAGATCTATACCAGAATTAAGATGAGACTTAGATATCTCAAATTCAATCAACTATTTAAGTTGAATTTCAGTTCTTTGATTTACTTCTCTACATTAAATCCTTTAAAGCCTGTTTCTTGCTCGATATTATTTGGGAACATAAATCCAATCTTATAAGGCCAGGAAAATTATCAAGTAGAGATTTCTCCTTTAATCACAAAACCCTTGCAGGGCATAAAAGATTAGCCTCAGACTTTCTGACCTATAATGTCAATGTAGTTTAAAAGACCATCATTTCGAATGCTTGTAATTTTTTTTGAGCAAACTGTGAAAAAAAAAGCAAAAAAAAAAAAAAAAATCCTCTTCCAGTATCTGTCTTCTGTGGTCTTCACTACATATTTCCTGAATGACTGTGTGAAAAAGTAATGTGTGATGTAAGTTCTGATGAATGGTTCATGTATGTTTTCTGCACATTTCCTATTTTACAACAAGTAATTATACCAATAAAAACAAGAACTAACAATGCATGATAAAATAGTGCAGAATGGTTGGGATTGTGAGGGATATACTACCGTTTTTGAGTATGCCAACAAGTGACTGTCAATACTCTGAGTTAATTATCTGTGTTATATTCAATACACATCATGTAATTCTGCAGGATTTGGGGTAGTCCTTCCCTGGAAGAAATGTGACTGATTGTCAGAAAGGGAAATGATTTTACTTCTGACAACAAAAGGAGTCATGATATTTTAGCTATAATGAAGAATTATTTACCTGTGTAACTGTTATT
>NW_016107456.1:1881445-1886710 GCF_001604975.1 Cebus imitator
AGCTACTCAGGAGGCTGAGGCAGGAGAATTGCCTGAACCCAGGAGGCGGAGGTTGCGGTGAGCCGAGATCGCGCCATTGCACTCCAGCCTGGGTAACATGAGTGAAACTCCGTCTCAAAAAAACAAAACAAAACAAAACAAAACAAAACAAAAACAAATACACACACATTCACATACACATGTATGTATGTGCTTCCTGTTGCAGCTATAACAAATTACTACAAACTTACCAGCTTAAAACAATGCAATTTTAATCATCTCACAGTTCTATAGGTCAGAAGTCTCACTAGGCTAAAATCAAGGTGGAAGCAAGGTTGTGGTTTTTCTGGAAGTTCTCAGGGAAAATCTATTCTCTGGTGTTTTGAGGCCTATAGAAGCCACTTGCCCTCCTTTGCTCCTGGCCCTTCCTCTACCTTTAAAGCTACACGTGTAGCATCTTCAGATCTGTCCCCGACTCTGATATTCTTGTCTTGTGCTCATAAGGCCCCATGTGAGTATACTGGGCCCACCTAGATAACATCCAGGATAACCTTCCCATCTCACCATCCTTACCATAACCATATCTGCAAAACAATCCTCACGATAATCGTATCTGCAGGTCCCTTTTGCCATGTAAAGCACAAGAGACTAAATTGTGAACGTCTTTGGGGGTTATGATCCTACCGCCTTATACCTATACGTGTATCTGTTTCTACATTCAAATTGCTATGTATTTATGTATATATCTAGGGAATATAATTCTCAGTGTACAGATTTATGATTAAAATAAATATGATTTTATTTATATTTTATAATTCACTTTACTTTTATTTTTATTTTTATTTATTTATTTTTTTAAAGACAGGGTTTTACCACGTTGGTCAGACTGGTCTTGAACCCCCGACCTCAGGTGATCCGCCCACCTTGGCCTCCAAAGTGCTTGGATTACAGGCGTGAGCCACCACGCCCAGCCTATAATTCACTTTAAATGCTCTTTTGGTAACTAATTTTATAAGGAACTCAAAAACAATTTCAGTCTAATCATGGTTATATCCATAAAATTTTAAAGCCTAGGGTGTGAGTCCACGAAGGCCCTGTCTGTCAGTCCACACAGCGTTGCTGCTGAGATGGCCCTCATTCCTGTTAGAGGGTACATATTACTCGACAGCAAGAGGTCATCTAATTCCTATTTTACATGTACTCACTCATGCATTCATTTGATAAATATTTATTAGGTATGGAATGCAAAATATAAGATACCCCTTATCTCAAGGAAACGACTTTCCAGGAAGACAGACCCATAAACAGATAACTAACAGGTTTTGGCAAGTGCAATGACAGAAATGTGCATAAGGTAGGACGTGAGTACGGAGGAGAGAGATCGAATTCAGCTCAAGAGCGACGTGAAGTTTAATGAGCAAAGGCTCCTAGGGTTGCTGACAGGAGAGCTGAGATTTAAACAACGAGAAAGAATTTTCTAGGATTAATAGGGGTACTGCTACAGCCAAACCTCAAAGTTCCTTGAGGACTAGAGAGATATCTGCAATTCAACTCAGCAAAACAATTACTGAGCTGTGATGCATGCTAAGGAGAAATACAGTGACCTATGAGAGTGCTTAATACCTATCCCTCCCCTTATCAAGGGGATTAGGGAAAGCGTCTCTGAGGAAGTTACAGACATTAAACAAGTAATTACAAGTGTGATGAGCTCTATGAAGCGATGCCATGGTAATGCAGAGAAAATAATTTAACCTAGTCAAGAGGGTCAGGGACTGTCACACAAAGAAATTGGTGTTTAAATTGAGACCTGATGGATAAGTAGGATTTAGCAAAGAAAAGAAGAAAGGGAAGCAAAGGAGTGTCTGTGTATTCCAGCATAGCAGGAATGTAGACAGGGAGAAAGAGAGACTGAGATTAAGCCTGAAGAAAGGTACGTGTGAGGACTTATGAATCAGGTTAGGATTTTAAAATTTGTCATAGACTCATTGGGGATCCTTTGCAAAATTTTAGGTTTGGAAATAACATGATCAGAATTTTTATTTTAAAAGATCCCTCTGGCCACAGGAGGTAGAGATTACAGTTAGGTGTTAGAATTAGGAAGCTGTAGAATATCCCAATAAGACCCTGACTTGGGCTGGGTGGTATCAGGGTGCATGGAATGGAAACAGTTCCTTCAAGAAATATTTAGAGAGTAGAATGCATATTAAGTTCTTCTTTTTTTTTTTTTTTTTTGAGACAGAGTTTCACTCTTGTTACCCAGGCTGGAGTGCAATGGTGCAATCTCGGCTCACTGCAACTTCTGCCTCCTGGATTCAGGCAATTCTCCTGCCTCAGCCTCCTGAGTAGCTGGGATTACAGGCACGCGCCACCATGCCCAGCTAATTTTTTGTAGTTTTAGTAGAGACGGAGTTTCACCATGTTGACCAGGATGGTCTCGATCTCTTGACCTCGTGATCCACCCGCCTCGGCCTCCCAAAGTGCTGGGATTACAGGCTTGAGCCACTGCGCCCGGCCCAAGTTCTTCTTATGATGGAAACACTATGTTCGGTTCTGAAGATGCTGTCATGTCTGGTACAATGTCTGGCACATCCGTGCCCAAGCATCTTTAAATTGATAAACTAATGTCTGAGACAGGGTAACAAGAGGCCAGGACATGGGCCAGCCCACGGAAGTGTTATATATGTGTCATTTTGGTGTCTTCAGCAAGGGTGCACTGACATTTGCACATTTGTATTTTATTGGGGAGATGTTTGGCTGTTTCAAAATGAATTAGGGAAGACAAGATGCTAGGTAGGATCAGAGGAGGCCACTGAAGGAAATTATAATGCAACGTGAACCAGTCAAGTGGTAGGAGATACGGAAAAAAACAAACACGTGTAGCAGTACGGAGGCCTAATTAAAAGTGATGCTTGAATCAGATAGAGAAAGAAAAAAAACCAAGAGTCAAATATGACTTCCCAGTTTCTGATATCAAAGCATGAAAATGATAAATGTGAGTCTGGGGGAAAAAACATTCAGGTGGCAGGCACAGGGTGAACATGCCAGAGCTACTTATTGGTGACATACATAATTCCATCCTGGAATACCCTGCCAGTGAAAACCCAAATATAATCCTGCTTTAATTTTTACCTGACTTTTCCCCATGATTAACCCAGGTTTTAATTTGTATTTAAATCACTCATGATAATTGGTTTACTGCCATTTTTCCTGCAGTTTTAATATAAAGCGGGGTGGGTAGATCTCAAATAAGACATTTTCTTAGGAGAAAATTTGTTATTAGTCTATGGATTTTTTTTTTTCTGCTCCTAGTATACTTTCTTTCCTGTATAAACTGTTCAGTTTTATGAGCATTGGACCTACAGCTACCTAATAGTTGTTTATTTTTGTATGATTGAAGCAGGAGCGGCCGTTAGAAATAGACCTCTCAGACACTGAACTAGAAAAGGAAGGGGTTTTATTATTACGGCCTGGGAGCAAGGCTTTATGTTTTGTCCAAATGGCCAAGCTCCCTTAACAAAGAGAAGCTCTGCCTTTATATAGGCTTACACTCTAGATATTACACGTGAAAGGATCTGAGGTTTACAGCCTTAGAAATTGCAAGTGAAAAGGTCTTGGGTTTACAGCTTAGAAATCACATATGGAAGGGTCTTGGGTTTACAGTTTTAGGAATTACATGTGAAAGGGTTTCTGGTCTCTGGATGGGGGAGTAGGGTGGGGGTTTGATCTTGTTTAAGTAAAAACAGTTTCTTCCGGAGAGATTCCCCCATATCATGCCTGCTATTTACAGGAAGGTGATTTAGGAGGCGCTAGTTGGCCAGCCTTTTCTTCTATTGAAATCAGTGTGGAAGTCAAGGGGGAGGTAATCCTAGATGCCTGGGTCACCTTCCTCATGAAGAATAGCTTTCCTACTGTTTATTGTATTGATCAGATTGCAATAAAAACTGCACAAGAACACTTCCCACAGTGCTATTATTCCCACATGGTCACCACCAAGCAAAATTACATTCTGGGTAAAAGGAAGAAATACATGAAACATGCACTCTAGAGACCAACAATAAATAATTGCAAAACAATTTTCATATCCTAGACTCAGTCCCATGAAATACAACTCACGTTCTTTGGGGTTTTCAGCACTTCACCAATCTTTGCTGAATGCATTTTTTTGTCACACATCTTGTGATCTTTCACACTTCGGGGTCATAGTGTTTGAATTTATTTTTGAGAAGAGATAAGTTTAATTCCGTAATAATATAATAGGTGTTGTCAATATTGCCATCAAGAAAGAACTGTGCACAGAACATGCGACAATGTAGAAATATCCTTTAGAGGCTTCTGTTTCTACTCCATTCCCTCCAGATATCATACATTTTTAAAGCTGTGTTTCATCTCTGCCTAACTTTTGCAAAACTTGACTCATTTTTCCTCTAACATACTTTGCTGACGTAGATTTCATATTTGATTGATTTACAGGAGAAATTAAAATTTTAGAACAGACAGAATTAAAATATACAAATGTTTATGTTAAATGAATAGAACAACACTATAAGTAAAACACTTTTAAACCGAATTTTCATAGTGCGAAAAAAAGAAGGAAAACATAAAACATTTTGGACCCATCAACTTTGCCAACCGAGTTAACTGTACTGAGTGACCTGCCTTCCCTGCGGTCTAATTACACTGGCCTCTGAATTTTGTTAAAAAACAGCAATAGAGCCCCATAAGGCTTGGGAAAAGTTTGAATGACAGTGACTTGCTTTGTTCAACATAGGATTTAAAAGTGAAACCTCACAATCATTATGCTAAACAGAAGCCATTTGCTCAAGTAAACTGCTGGGAATATCTTGCTTCCTAGCAGAGCTTTCAAAGACAATGACAACAACATCTAACTTTTCTTGATCAAGGCAGATTAAAAAAAAACAAAAACAGTCTGACTTATTATCCAGTAATGACTTCTTTTCTGTTTTAAATGCGAACCATAGGTTAAATATAAAAACTTTCAGGTCATCCATTGTTAGAGTTTGTCATATGTAAGAAGAGTCTTCAGATGCAGTAAAACAGTTTCTTTCCGTTGGCATTAAAAGTTGCATTATTTGCAATGCGCCAGTTCTTCCTGGCTGCCATTTTCCCAGGAGGGTTTTAACATTTTCTTTTTTTTGAGACGGAGTTTCGCTCTTATTACCCAGGCTGGAGTGCAATGGCGTGATCTCGGCTCACCGCAACCTCCGCTTCCTGGATTCAGGTAATTCTCCTGCCTCAGCCTCCCGAGTAGCTGGGATTACAGGCACG
>NW_016107456.1:1886814-1902522 GCF_001604975.1 Cebus imitator
AGACGGGGTTTCACCATGTTGACCAGGATGGTCTCGATCTCTTGACCTCGTGATCCACCCGCCTCAGCCTCCCAAAGTGCTGGGATTGCAGGCGTGAGCCACCGCGCCCGGCCTTACATTTTCTTTGTTAAGTCAAATGGCTCTTTTAATATTTTGAGTGTGAAAAGTAGGCTCCTGAAATAGAAAGTTAGCATTCTCTCTCCCTGATCTCCTACTCCTTCTTTTAACAGGAAATCTGTCGATTTCTTACCCTGAGACTTACTCGGTCTGCAAGCTATCAGCCCTGGTTACTGTCGTATTATGAATAAGAGAAAAGGAAAGGAAAGACAAGGAAAGGAAAAGGGAAAAGGGAAGGGCAAGGGAAGGCAAACTTTGTTCACGAAGTGGGCTCTCATTCAGTGCCACTGCTGCTGTTCCTGTGCTGCCAGGATTCACAGGGGCGATGTGGACCTCGTGGCAAATGAGGAGTATGTAGCTACTGAAGTGAATGTTCTGGCATCTACTGGAACATCCTTCTACTGCAGGCCTGGCTGTGAACACTCAGAGGGGAGGAAGAATCCTTCCCTGGTGTTCATTTGCAGGTATTGTCCCTCCGTGCCAAACAGATGAGTTCCCAACGTTTAGTTTTCAATCAAACTGTAATTTGAGTTGCTCATGAGAACAAGGTAGGGGCAGAGCAGAAAACCGTGATAAAGGCGGTGCTGACATCCTATAACAAAAGACAAGAGAAAAGCCTATCACATTTATTTCCTTGTAGTTTTACAGGACGGGGAGCTTACAGAATGAAGACTCAAAAGATATGAGAAGCTATCTGACATGATTTGATGCTTAGGTTCTATGAAGCAGAGACAACTCTGCAGAAATACAATTGAACAAAAAGGATCTAATCTTTTTTTTTTTTTTTTTTTTTTGAGACAGAGTCTTGCTCTGTGGCCCAGACTGGAATGCTCACTGCAACTTCTGCTTTCTACGTTCTAGCAATTCTCCTGCCTCAGTACCTGGGACTACAGACACGCACCACCATGCCCAACTAATTTTGTCTTTTTTTTTTTTAGATGGGGTTTCACCACGTTGGTCAGGCCAGTCTTGAACTCCTGTCCTCAGGTGATCCTCCCACCTCCGCCTCCCATAGTGCTGCGATTACAGGTGTGAGCCACTGTGTTCAGCCAAAAAGGGTCTCATCTAATAGCAGTGGAATGATGGGAACAACCCAGCAAGGCCCATCAGTTGAATTCTTCTTGGACTTTTGAGGCCTGGCCCTTCTGGAATGGGGTTTATAACTCATAATCACACAAAGTAGGTCAAAGTGTTATACTGGACCGAGCATAGAAAGTCAACACCAAGACAAAAGTATGCCAAATTGCAGGGTCTTTATTGCCGGCGGCCACAGAGGACTCGCGTCTCTCCAACCCGTGGCCCCCAAAGGAGGGTGTCAAGACCGCTTTATACCAGTAAAAAATCACCTTGGGCGCGAGGGAGAGGGGCGGGGGGTGGGGGTGAGGAGGTTCGGGACATTCAAGTGGATTCCTGGGCAAAGATGGGGTGAGGGGATCCGGACATTCCGAGGGCCAGGGGCCCTTTTTGACATTCTGGTTGTTACTTAAGTGATTCACAAAAGTCAAGATTAGCATTTGTTTACACATTGTCTGGGTAAGGTGGTGATTATAGTTCTTAATTGCTCATTCACATTTGGGTTATAGAGAGCAGTTTAAACAGAAAGCCGAGGTATGGTTGAGGTATGCAGTTTTGTGGGGCTTTTTACCATGTCACAAAAGAAGTTTTCTTTCTTTTTCTCTCTCTTTCTTTCTTTCTCAGTCTCTCTTTCTTTCTTTTCTCATTCCTTCCTTCCTTCTTTTTCTTTTTCTTTTCTTTTTATTTTTTTTGAGACAGAGACTTGCTCTGTCACCCAGGCTGGAGTGCAGTAGTACAATTTCAGCTCACTGCAACCTCCCTGGTTCAAATGATTCTCTTGCCTCAGCCAACCAAGTAGCTGGGATTACAGGCACATGCTACCATGTCTGGCTAATTTTTTTGTAGTTTTAGTAGAGATGGGGTTTCACCATGTTGGCCAGGCTGGTCTCAAACTCCTGACCTCAGGTGATCTGCCCACCTCAGCCTCCCAAAGTGCTGGGATTACATGCCTTTTTGTTTTTTAGAGGAAGAGTCTTGCTCTGTCACCCAGATCAGAGTGCAATGGAACAATCATGGCTCACTGCAGTCTTGAACTCCTGGGCTCATGCCATCCTTCTGCCTCTGCCGCCTGAGTAGCTAGAACTACAGGCACACACCACCATACCTGACTAATTTATTTTTATTTTCTATTTTTATTGAGGTAGGTTCTTGATATGTTGCCCAGGCTGAGAATTTCTTTATAGCCAGCCGTGACACAGAAAGGTGAGGAAAATCAGAGTAATATTTTTCACTTTATGGCAGGCTTTGGGGAAAAGGGGTTCTGTTTTCTATTATCTAGCCTGGGGAAGAGAAATTCTAGTTTCTGTGCCTTGCCTCAGGGCAGAATGAGAGTGAGACAGAAGGACAGAAGAAAGTCAAAGACAAACTTTGCTTCGGAGGCCTTCACTTTGGGCTGTCATTTTCTGACCCCACTGCCACCAGCTTTCTGTGGTTAAAATCTGCAGCTCCCAGGTCTGAGTTGGGGCCAGAGTGGGTGCACCATAGACCCAGAAAGATAGCCTCTCATAAATACCAGATTTAAGTTTAGGAACCACAACTGTTACCTAACTCTTTGATTCTCACAAGGATTTTATCTTAGGAATCTGTCGCCCTTCACTTTATTTATTGCTTTTTCACCACTGGGTCCTGGCTGGGCCTTTTCTGTCCATCTCAATTTGCAAAACACTTTTGGGACATGTTGAGTTGTGATCTCTTCCTCTCCAGAAGGCCTTGGGATCCTATTTAAATCTGAATATCCCTTCCCCAGGAATCTTCGAGCTTTAGTTATTAAGGTAATCTTTGAAAAAATAACCATGTCTCTTATTAAGCATACTGCTATCATTTTGTAGGTACCAAGTTGTTGAAAATCCCTCTACCAGAATCTGTATCTGTGTCACTAACCCAGTCTATCTCTAATCTCTATGTCCATCTTTAAAAATCTCCATTTTTCACCTCACCTCTCTTTATATCTCCGCAGATAATATAGTCTTTACTTTTTCCTTATTTTACCCTGACTGCTTAATTTTACTAGCATGACTCCATCAATAGGCACATAAATCCGCGTTCCAGGAACTCAGTGGTGATTTGATTTTGAATTTACACAGTGGCTGGAGAAGAAATATGGTGAAGAGATAAGGATATCATGAGGAAAGTCACAGGGCTTGATGAACAGTGCTTTGAGATGTTGAGGAAAGGCAGATGACTCCAAGTTAAACCACCTGGTTGATCTAAAGAGTACTAGTGGAATCAACATTACTGGGAAGTCAAACACATGAGTGAAAGCATACATTTAGTTATAAATTAATTTTGTGTGTGTGTGTGTGTGTGTGTGTGTGTGTGTGTATGTGTGACAGAGTCTTGCTCTACTGTCCAGACTACAGCGCAGTGGTGTGATCACAGCTCACTGCAATCTCCGCCTCCCAGGTTCAAGCAATTCTCCTTGCCTCAGCCTCCCAAGTAGCTGGGACCACATATGCGTGCCACCATGCTGGGCTAATTTTTTTTGTATTTAGCAGAGATGGGCTTTCACCACGTTGGCCAGGCTGGTCTTGAACTCCTGACCTCAAGTGATCCACCGGCCTCAGCCTCCCAAAGTACTAGGATTACAGGTGTGAGCCACCACCCTGGCCTACATTGATTGAATTCGAAAGTATATTTAGATATCAAAGTGGGAATGGCCATCACTCCAGTAGACTTTTCAGAAGCAAAATGACTACAATGAACCTTGATGTGGTTGTCATCTGTCAGTATCTGTGTCAATGTTCACATATGGTATAGTTGTTGTATTTGACCGGAGCGTAGAAAGTTACCACAAGACAAAAGTATGCCAGAATGCAGGGTCATTTATTTATGCCGGCGACCACAGAGGACTCACGTCTCTCCAACCTGTGGTGGCAACAGGAGGGTGCCACGATTTTTTATACCCGAAAAACCACCTTGGGAGTCGGGGTGAGGGGCGGGGATGGGGATGAAAAGGCTTCAGACATTCCGAGGGCTAGAGGATTCTGTAAATTACCTCCTGGGTGGAGACAAGGGCGGGGGTCTCCGGACATTCCAAGGGCTAGGGGATTCTGTGATTCACCTCCTGGGTGGAGACAAGGGCGGGGGTCTCCGGACACTCCAAGGGCTAGGGGACTTTTGTCATTCTGTTTGTTACCTCAGTGGTTTACAGAAGTCAGGATATACATTTGTTTACACATTGTCTGGGTGGTGATAGAAGTTACAGATTTTAGCAGTTACTGATAAGAAAAGGTAAGCAGCTTTACATAGTTTTGAGGAACAAACTGGCAGTTCTATTTACAGAGGCCAAGGACAGTAGTTATTGTAAGGAGAATGGGGCAGCCATTTCAACTTATCTAAAAACAGTTTTGCATTTTATAAAATAGTTTTGCTCCGGTTCTGGCTCTAGGCCAGCACAATATCACATAGTCAGTCTCTAATTCTCACTTAAAAGTAAAAGAATTATGATCAGTAAAAGTAAAGTTCTGCCCTCTATTATAATATATATAAATACTAAAGGGCATCAAAAAGTTTCTTATATATTTTACATGAAAAAACATAAAGAACGTTCACTGAGCCTTAGTGGTCTTGCATGGTTCCATTCTTCAGGAGAGAATAGGAGGAAAAAGAAAGCTTGCCAAGGCTGTTACAAACAGGAAGCCAACTGTGCTTTCTGTTAATCTCCATTCTCTTTTTAAAGACTTTTCTTTATTTATTTAAAGGTTTATTTCCAGTCATATGCTTGTGTTTCCATAGCCATTAGGATAGGGAATTATAAGAAATAGAGATGGATAAGAAAGAAGGGCAAGAAGTTTTACATGTGGATGAGTTTAATAAATATTAAGAGCAAAACAGATTTTTAGAAGGTATACCTTGCAAATGTGCATAACCCTTTGTGATTCGATTATAAATAAAATACTTCCTCTACCCTCTTTTTCTTGAGAGCCTCACGATAAGGCTTCAACAATCATGTGTTTAGTACTCGAGAGAGACTTTTAGAAAAAGGTCTTTTTATACACACAACATGGTACAAAACGGAATCATTAGAGAAAAGTAAGGCAGTCAATATGACCTACAGCTTCCAATTTTCAACTTGATATTTAAAGCTGCTTTTCTTTCAGCAATTATTGATGTGGATGAACTAACTGGCACCATTTTAAGTCATCTGTAGAATTCTTTTTCTAACCACTTAAGAGAAAACAAAAACAAGCCGTAGTTCAAAACTTATAAAACTTTAAAAGAACTCATCCCCATAAACACTAAAATGTCGATATCTATTTTCTGCAAATACAAACTTTAATTTGTATTTGTATTTGTATTTAAATCTAACTTTAATATAGATTTTATTTTGGTGACTAAATTGTGCATTAGAATTTATTTACAAACTCTCATTTTGCAGATACAGACCGAAGGCCAAAGATGTTAAATGACTTGCCCGTAACATTCAGCTAATTAGCATTGAATCAGAGATTCTTGAGTCCCAGATTCTTTAGATAGATCAAATCAAAGCTAAAGAAAATACATTATTGTCAAGCTAAAGCAGATCCTCAGTTCTTCACATATCACACTTTCAATAAAAGAGAAGCGAAACAATAATGAGTTGAGAGTTTTTCCATGGACTTAAAAATATTTTCTTATGTAGAAATTACTTCCAGTTAGATCACCAAACTGAAATGAACTTGCAATGTTTTTGAGGTTCACACAAGTTCATTATTTTGACCAGAAATCATGTGACTGCTATTTCAAGCTTTGGCAGAAACTACTAGAAAAAAGTCCCTCAGTGATCAGAAACGACCCTTCTCTATTCCCTCCACAAGAGCTTGAAATAGTGGGAATATTAAGGAATTAACACTTGGCTTAGTATTCTCATGACTTCTCTGGGCTGGCCTTCATCACTAGGTACCGCATATCTTAAAAGTCAGCCCTCTTAAGATTTTCTAGTCCAGTGGGTTAGGAATGTTCAGAGGGCTTGTGGCTAAGCACTCGTGCTAATTTCTTCCTTTGCCCACATTTTATAGACTGGAAAACCCCTCTGATTTTTTGTTTTATGAATTTGTAAAAAAGTCATATTTTTAGATTTAACAAGGTATTATTCAACACATTAATGGCACACTTTGCATGCTTACGTACGAAGACTAATGTTAACAGCAGTAGAACAAGATACAATTATTTCATATTAAACATTGCATTCATTAAAACTTTTGTGTGCCATTTCTGTAGAGATGAGAACCAGGCATTTATTTCCTTCAAATTTCTCATTAATGAATGAGCTTATATGTTAAAGCACAACACCAAGATTACAATTATAGGCTGCATTTTTGGAAGCCTTCCCATGATCTTTCTGAAATTCCAGGGACTGGAAAATTAGGCCCATTTTAAAGTTTTTAAAGACAAAAAACAAATCCCAAAATAACAAAATTACAAAAGGCAAACTACAATCAGCTGAATGGCCACTAACTTGGCTAGGACTTATTCCTCTGCTTGTATTGATTGGTTGAGCATGGCACCCCCTAATATTAGACTGAGCTTAACTTGTGGCGAGGGGCTATTGCTCTGTTGGATGAAGTTGCTGTCACGGCACACCTGTGACTTTAGAGTTGTCTGACCAATTTAGCTGAAAGGGTTGGGGTATGGTAACTGTGAACTCAGGGTTGTGATCATTTCCTGCTTTTCAATGAGGAAAAAACTGTTTTCCAATCACTAACAGGAGCTCTTTCTCTAGTCATGGATGCCTACTGCTATTAATTAGTAGCAAAAGAAAGTGGTGAGACACAAACCTAGCATTTCTGTCACAGAATAAACAAAGCTCAGAGATCAAAAGTATATCATGTAGCCTAGTGATCAAGTGCATTGGCTTGGAGCTTCATCAGCCTGAGTTAAAATCACAACTCGGCCTCTTATTATCTGTATAACCTTGTGGAAGCTATTTAACTGTGTGAAGAGGTCAAAAAATATATTTAACTCATCAGCTTGTTGGGAGATTTTATGTGCCTGGCAAGTAAAATTCAATAAATATTAGCTACCTTTATTAATTATTTCATTGTTATGTATACTTGGATGATTTTGCATCTACTGTTTCAGTAAAATGGTCAACATTTATTCTTCTGTTGAGATCATTCTTGAAGCACTTCAGCTGTTGACCCATACATGTAATTTGCATTATTCAGTGTTTTGCTGAGTCACTGTTTGAAGTGCTCTTCATTTATCTGTTCTCTCCACATTACTTAATAGAATTGATTTGGCCGGGCGTGGTGGCTTACACCTGTAATCTAAGCACTTTGGAGGCCAAAGCGGGTGGATCACCTGAGGTCGGGAGTTCAAGACCAGCCTGACCAACATGGTGAAACCCCATCTTAAAAAAATAAATAAAAATAAAAATAAAAAAAATAGAATTGATTTTCATCACTGTAAATTCCTTTCATATAGATTGGCTATCAATGCTAAACAAGTGATAAGTACCCTTAAAACAAAAACAAATCCCTTTTTATTTCGAAATAATTTTAGACTTACAGAAAAAATGCAAATTGTGCAGAATTCTCAGAGTTCCCTAATGTGAGCAACTGACATAGCCATTGTACAATTATCAAAAAACAAGACATTAAGATTGACACCATATTTTTGAACAACAGATCTTATTAGAATTTTACCAGTATCTCCCCTAATGTCCTTTTCCTTCTCCTGAATTTAATCCAGATTCCTACATTGCACTTAGTTGTGGTACCTCCTTAGTTTCCTGTAATCTGTGACCAGTTTGTCATTTTATCCTCTCTTGTGATCTTGACCCCTTTAGTGAGAGACAGTAAGTTTGAGTTATTTAATAAAATGTCTCTCATGTTTATCTGATGTTTTCTTATGACTAGATCTTTGTTAGGTATTTTTTACCAAAAATAACACTGAAGTGACACTGGATCCTTTTCAGGGGCTACATAACCTTGATGTCTTATGACTGGTAATAGCAACTAAAATCCCACAAATAGGATGGAATCTGCTGGGCTTATCCACTGTAAAATTGCTATTTTATCTTCATAGTTGATCAAAATTTTAGGGAAGATTCATGAGGCTATGGTAGTACCCTGTTTCTCGTCAAATCTTTGCCTAGTTTTTTTCAGCATTTGTCAGTGGCTCTTGTCTTTAACATTACTACTGTCATGTTTGTCCAATGGTGATTTAGTACTTTTCTCTTTTTTTTTTTTTTTTTGTTTTTTTTTTTTTTTTTTTTTTTTTTTTTTTTTTTTTTTGTCGAATGGCTCTAATACATACTTTTCTCACTTCTAAATTTATTCGTTGATTTTTTTCTATAAGAAAGAATTATCCCTTCTCCTCATTTATTTTTCACTCAATTATGTGTTTATATCAATATGGACTCATGGATATTTAGTATATTTTATAAGTACTAATTCAATAATGTCATCTATTTGCTTCTCAGATTGTTCCCACTTTGGCCATGGGAGTTCTTTCTGGTTAGCTCCTCTGTTTTTGACAGCTTCCATACTTTTTGGAGCACTTCCTTATTCCTGACACCAGAAAATGGCTCAGGTTTGACTTGTATTTTCCCCCATCCAACAATAGAATCTGCCATTTCTCCAAGGAGCCCTGATTCCTTTTATCTGAGGGTAGGATGTAGAAACTGAGCAACTTTTTCTCTCTTTTTAATATATTCTAATTCCTGAAAAATAAAAAAATATTATAAAACAAAATTTCTCCTTTCAAAATAAAAATAAATATATGTAATCCCATAAGGAAATACATATTTTAAAAATATGTATAACCTATGTGATTGACTAGAATAGTGTTGGTGAGAACATTCACATTGGCTTTAATTAAAAATTAAAGGTGAATATTTTTATACTTTTATCTAGCAACAGGAATCTGATATTTAGTAGTGAAAGTAAGCTTTTGTGTTTGATGCATTTTGCTCACCCAAAGTATCGGTGGGCTGCATTTTCCACATTCCTATTCTACACTCTCGCTGTTGGGGTAGATTAGAGCTATTAAGTAAATTGATGAAATAGCTCCAGTCTTTTTGAAAGGCCCAATTGTCACTTTGAAATTTTATCGGCTTTTGAATAAAGGTAGAAAATGACCCTCCCACTCTTAAAACTTGAAACTTCTATGTGTATTTCCTCTGAGTTGTTTCCTCAGGAAACTAACCCTCAGGCAAGGGACTGAAACTCACCAGATCACCACATCCAGACCATGGGATCCCAGATCTTTCATCCATCATGATTGCTCCCTTACCCCTCCCTCATTCCTGTGTTGCTGTATGTAGTGACATCTCTTCCCTGTTATATAAGCCCCAAATTTTAGTGGGTTAAGGATATAGATTTGAGATTTGTCTCCTGTTCTCTTGGCCACCACCCACAAATAAAGTCTTCTTTCCTGGCAATATTTCTTGTCTCAGTGATTGGCATTCTGTGTGGTTAGCAATGGGATCTAGGCTAAACCCCTGGCATTTGGTAACAATTTAATTTCATGCCACTGGATCATTATATAACCTGAGTAATAGGTGGCATCTTTGTTCTTCTCCTCCTCTTCCTTCTTTCTTCTTTCTTCCTCTTCTTTTCTCCAGTCTCTCAGGATGTAAATCAAGCTCTTCAGTTGGAAGAGTGGTCAGGGTGATAGAGCCCATGGTTTCTCTGCTAGATCTGCTTTTGCTCCTTATTGCTTTTGCTCACACTTCCTATGATCAGGGGGAAAAGTAGTTACCTTCCTCCATCTGTCTTAGATCTCACCTTGTTTGCCTCAGCTGCACAAAGATTAAATATTTGTTTCAAGAAAGAGTCTGGTTAATTTTCTCAAGTTAAAAAGTATTTTAAGTTTGAGAGGAAAAAAGAGGGAGCGGGGGACTAACAACAACAACAAAACACCCATCCGACTCTGTAAAATATTTTAAAGAGGTTTATTCTGAGTCAATATGAGGGATCATGCCCAGGGAAAACAGTCTCAAGAGGTCCTGAGAAAGTGTGACTTAAGCAGTTTGATTCCAGTTTGGTTTTATGAATTTTAAAGGGGCAAGAGTTATTACAGGCAAATGCATAAATCAACACATGGAAAGTCTGTGTTGATTTGGCCTGAGAAGGCAAAATATCTTGAAATGACGGGTTTACAGGTTATAGGTAAATTCAGAGATTCTTTTTGCAATTGGTTAAAGAAGTAAAGCTCTGTTTGAAACTTGTAATCAGCAGAAAGGAAGGTTTTAAGTTAAGGTTAGGATGCCATGTAGTAAGATCAACGACCTGCAGGCATGACTCAACCCTTCCTTGCATGGCCTTGGATCTTGTTTATAAGCCACGGTCTTACTGTCACAAAGAGTCTATTTTGCCAGCCTTATGATCTCTATTTTAATACTCATGCTACTCAGTTGTGTCTAAACTCTAAAAGGGATGGCATGTAACAAGGCGTATTCAATCCCTCCATGGTGGCCAAGAACTCACTTTTTTAGATTTCTCTGGGGTCCTCTTTGTCAAGAGGGGTTCTGTTCAGTCAACTGGCGGGTTTGGGATTTTATTTTTAGTTTAAACAGGTTGTCAGAAAATCAGGTGACATGTCTGTTGGGTTAGTTGTTTTGTTCCTAAAGCCTCTAAGGCTTTTAAGGCTGGTGTGGGAGGTAGAGGTATACAGATGCTCTTTATCTTCTCTGGATAAATTAGCATAGCTATCTTCCCAGGATCTTTGCTTCTCTAGTGCTCCTGTGAAAGAATCCTTATTTCATTGTCCCCTAAGATCCCTCTGCAGTTTCCAGATCTTCATAGCTTCAGACATGGTGTACACAGGCTTTTTGACTACTCCAAGTTGGATTTTTACTCTGCCAGGAGGTACACACACAAAAAAATCTTTCTCAGTGTCTGTTAATTTCCTTGTCAAGGAGTTTGCCTGATCACGTAGATGGAGAGGTTGAATGATAGAGAATGGCTGAAGTCCCCACTCCAGGCAATTGCTGGTACTTACTTTTCCCTGTTCTAAATTATATCACAAAGCATCCCACATTGACTGGATAATAAATTGACAATTGTAAGCAGGCAGAAAAAACAAGTTTCTGCTTATTTGTGAAGATAAGGGTAATAAGCCTTGGTGAGTAGCTTCCTTTTTCAAACCTCTCCTGTTCATGTTCCCTTAAAACTCTCAGACAGGAACTACTATCACAGAACACAGGACATGTTGATTTGGAACTGATATTTCAAATTTTTTGATTCCTCATTCTTATCAGTACAACATTTTTGAGCAAGTATAGGAAAAAAGGGATGTTTTACTTCCTCTCTGAAGGTTTGAGTCTGCTGAAATAAACTGACAACAGATTAACAGGAGTAAAGGCATACACATTTGTAAATGTGCAAATGTATATGGGAGCCGTGTGAAATATGAGACTCAAAGAAGGGACAAATGGGCAGTATTTAAATAGCACCTTCTTCATAGCTTTGAACTTTCTTTTTTTTTTTTTTTGAGACAGAGTTTCGCTCTTGTTACCCAGGCTGGAGTGCAATGGCGCGATCTCGGCTCACCGCAACCTCCGCCTCCTGGGTTCAGGCAATTCTCCTGCCTCGGCCTCCTGAGTAGCTGGGATTACAGGCACGCGCCACCATGCCCAGCTAATTTTTTGTAGTTTTAGTAGAGACGGGGTTTCACCATGTTGACCAGGGTGGTCTCGATCTCTTGACCTTGTGATCCACCCGCCTCGGCCTCCCAAAGTGCTGGGATTACAGGCGTGAGCCACCGCGCCCGGCCCTGGTTTGAACTTTCACATAAAGTTTGAACATACATGTAATTTCAGAAAGATGAGATAAATCTAAAAAAATTCATTTCTTATTAACAATGCAAAAACATCTTTGCTTTCACTAGCATAATATATGAGTGCAACATGATTAAATATACTTCATTATTTTGAAAATTCAAATCTATTTTTTAATTTAATTTTTTCAATATTTGGTTTTAATGGTATCTTACCTAATATAATAATATTGGAAAGTACAGGGATTTAAATAAAATGATTTATGAAAAATTATTATTGGCTAAATGTGGTGGCTCACATCTGTAATTCCAGCACTTTGGGAGGCTGAAGTGGAAGGATCATTTGAGGCCTAGACTTTGATCATAGCCTGGGTGATACAGTGAGACCTCCATCTCCATAAAAAATAATTTAACAAAATTAGCTGGGTGTGGTGGTGTGTATCTGTAATCCCCAACAACTTGGGAGGCGAGGCAAGAAGATCACTTGAGCCCAGGAGTTTGAGGTTGCAGAGAGCCAAGATTACATCACTTCTGGATGACAGAGACCCTATCTTTAAAAAAAAAAAAAAAAAAAAAGAAAGAAAAATGGTGCCTGATCTTCAATCTCAACTGTAATTATGTACATTTTTTCAATGAAATTGACTTAATTAATTTATCTTTTTCTGAAATCAGTTAATATTTTTGAAAAGTAATCACAAGTTGTTGGTTCTAGTATTTTTAAGCTTAGATTCAAAGCCACCTTTTATTGGAGAATAGCATTTAGGAAACACAATTTAGGTGCTAGGTGTTGAGATACCTTGGAAAGGTTTTTGAAAGGGGAAGAAATTCGCTTTCCCAGTTTCAAATATGGATATAAGAGTTTGAAAATAGTGATATATTATTTTCAGCAGAAAAAGAACACTTAATGATGAAAGCATTAAAAAAAATAAACTGTTGGGCTAGGTGTGGTGGCCCACGCCTGCAATCCCAGCATTTTGGGAGGCTCAGGTGGGAGAATCACTTGAGCCCTGGAATTTGAGATCACCCTGGGAAACACAGGGAGACTCCATCTCCACAAAAATTAAAAAATTAGCTGGGCATGGTGGTGGTGCATACCTGTGGTCCCAGCTACTTGGGAAGCTGAGGTAGGAGGACTGATTGAGCCTAGGAGGTCAAGGCTCCAGTGAGCCAAGATCAAACCACTGCACTCCATCCTGGCAACAGAGTGAGACTCTATCTCAAAAAAATAAATAAATAGAAATAAAATACTATTGTAAAAATAATCAGTTACATTGTTACTTGCTGAAATGTCACTTTTTCTTTGAAAAACTTGATTAAATGTAATTTTTATCTTTCAAAAGGCTCTGCTTAATATCTTCCTATTGATGATTATTTATTACTACCAAAATTGTTGCCAACTTGAAACATTATCTTCTGTAAAAGTAAAACATGTGACTTATGTTGAACTCTTTGAATGTTATGAATTCAATAAATATACACTAGAATGAAGGATTTAATTAGTGAATAATGGAGATAACTGTTGAGGTTTTGTGTGGTGCAAAATAGTTTCATGGTTCCTTTCCGTTATATTACAAAGTTTTGTGATTCATCAATACAGTAGAGGTCTTTAAAAAAAACTAACCACACAATGACATCTTGAAAACATGAGGTTTCGCCAGGCACAGTGGCTCACCCTGTAATCCTAGCACTGTGGGAGGCCGAGGCGGGCGCATCACCTGAGGTCAGGAGTTCAAGACCAGCCCGGCCAATGTGGCGAAACACTGTCTCTACTAAAAATACAAAAATTAGCCAGGCCTGGTGATAGGCACCTGTAATTCCAGTTACTGGAGAGGCTGAGGCAGGAGAATTGCTTGAACCTGGGAGGCGGAAGCTGCAGGGAGACGAGATTGTGTCACTGCCCTCAAAAAAAAAAAAGAAGAAAAAAAAGTTAACCACATTATGACATCTTGAAAATGTGAGGTTTAAAAAGTTTACTGTAGGGCCGGGCGCGGTGGCTCAAGCCTGTAATCCCAGCACTTTGGGAGGCCGAGGCGGGTGGATCACGAGGTCAAGAGATCGAGACCATCCTGGTCAACACAGTGAAACCCCGTCTCTACTAAAAATACAAAAAATTAGCTGGGCATGGTGGTGCGTGCCTGTAATCCCAGCTACTCAGGAGGCTGAGGCAGGAGAATTGCCTGAACCCAGGAGGCGGAGGTTGCGGTGAGCCGAGATCGCGCCATTGCACTCCAGCCTGGGTAACAAGAGCGAAACTCCGTCCCAAAAAAAAAAAAAAAAAAAGTTTACTGTAATTATTTTCTTTTGAATTGGGTAATGAATACATTTTACCTGTGGTGCTTTTTCTGTATACTTAGTTTGGAATCCTGTTAAAATTCTGGGTCAAAAAATCACCACATTATTGATGACACTTACATAATTTTCCTCCTAAAACATTCTACTAAAGAAGTAATTACTATTGAGTTATATCTTTTCTTATACTTTTTTTTATAATTCACAAAAACTATTTATGCATTTCAAGATTAATATACATTAGTCAAGAATATTGTAAACATTAACATGTTGATTTAATTTCCACGCTGTTAAAAAATATTGTAAGATTTGTTTCTATGAAGTTCCTTACATACTTTCGATATGCCTTCCAACAATATTGGAATGCATTTTAGTTTACCTCTGCATTATATCTGTGAATAATTCCAGCTATTTTACTATAGTAGGAAGAACAAGTCCCCTCAAACCTGACAATTGTATAAGAAGATGGAAAGTGACCAGAACAGTGAAAACTAGATCTTAGTGACAGTGCTAACTGACCAAATAGTGGCAGCTGAAATTTTTCTGCTAAGGCCACACACAGGATTAGTAGAATGGTGCTCTGCAGGCATGGCTTAATGCCATGAAGTTTAATTAAAAATTGTGTCAGTGATTAGCATTTTAATAAATAACAGTAGCTGAAACATTTATTTTGTGAGGGTGCTGGTGAGAATAACTAAGTCAGGATAATGACTCAATTTTACCCTAAAACAAACCATTTGACCATGTTCTGGTTGTCATCTAGTCTCTATTTATACTCATTTTGTTGTTCATATCATCAACAGAATGACTCATTTGCAGCATCTACAGCTCTATTTATTTTTGGGTATAAGAAACAATGGTGGAAATAGTCATTATGTGTCAGGAGCAAGTTTGGGGAACAGCATACTCTCCAAATTGACCATATAGCTGTGCAGCGTAACAAAATATTAAACCCCAAATCCTTTGTTGTCTCATTTTTTTTCTTTCTTGGTATACGTCAGAGGCGTTGAATTTCAAATGTACAGACTTTTGCAAGAAACCCATGAGAAACATGTCTAACAAATATATGCTTTTTACTCATTCATTCAATAGGTATTAAAGCCTAGTCTGTGTCAGCTATCATCTGGGATTATGTGCTATAATAGTGAGCAAAATCAGTATGATCTCATGGAAGAAATAGTCAAAGGAAGTGTAAAACAACCACCCACTAGAAAAACATACATTGAAGAAATGAAAATTGTGATATGTGTTATAAAGAAAACATGGAGAAAGCATAAAATGCCACATAAATGATCATTATTTTAACACTTGTACCTTCTATTTCATGAATATATTGCTTGTTCTTCATCAAATGAGTGATGAAGCTCTCTCTTAAAGTTGTGAATGCTATCCAATTACATAACTGTGGGAAAGAGGTCCCAGAACAGTGTTCTCGTGAACTTCTAACAAATTTGGTCTGGAAGAAAACCCATAAAATTTAACTTTAAAATCATGTTTATGATTGTATTGCAAGATCTGCATTGT
>NW_016107456.1:1902685-1905744 GCF_001604975.1 Cebus imitator
ACGGGGTTTCACCTTGTTGACCAGGATGGTCTCGATCTCTTGACCTCGTGATCCACCCGCCTCGGCCTCCCAAAGTGCTGGGATTACAGGCTTGAGCCACCGCGCCCGGCCATTGTCATTGATTTTTATCTTTCTCTTCTTTATATGGCTGGGACAATACTTCTCAAGAGGTATTATCTGTTGTCAAGTTATGTTTTGCTTACATGACATAAAATTATATATAAATTTTCAAATGCATATATAATGCATATTGAATAATTAAAATATTGAGAAGTAAATCCATAGGGTTAATGTTTATCTTGGGGTAGAATTCATTGTCACTAAATTGTACCTTGGGAGTTCTTTACCTCCTGGGAATAATTAAATATAGTTAGTTTTCATTTGATAAGTTTTTAAAAATAAAATAACTTACTCAAATTAAATTCAGTCCTTCATGTAAAGCTAACTCAATGTGAATTGCTATTGAAGGTTTTAGAAAAACTTGACTCATTATAGTCAATGAAATCTCCTTTTAATGCCATGTTTGAATGGGAAATTTACATCATCTACCTTAGTTAAAATAAAGAATAAAAGAAGTCATTATACTTTTGTATACAACGTGTCTCTTCCCCCTTTTACTTATTTTTGTTTTTTAGCTATGATAGAATACTTTGGAAATGATGGAATAAGTGGAGATACTAAGTACAGTGGAAAATAAAGTTGTCAAACTTCAAAAGGATATAGATCACTACAGATAGAAGAATATAGATTACTATAGATAATGCGATTATAACTGGGAAACATAAATTAGACCTTCTCAACAGGCGCTTTAGATCAATAAACCATTTTAAAAGCTTTCAAAGCCTTAACTCTTGGAAGTTTTTAAAATGCTGTGAATCTGAAAATGTATGTTTTACCATGACCTGAGAGCATCAGTGCAGATTTAGAAGACAGATGATGTTTTAAAATTGTGTGACAATTCTATATAAGCACATTGTCATATATTTTTAAAGTCACTGATATAAAATACTCGGCTGTCTTGGTAGGTTGTTTTAAATAACAAAACACAACAGACAAGAGAAGCTTTGCACTGAACCTAACAATTTTTCAGGTTCTGAGATGGGTTGCAATAACTAATTTGTTAGCAGAAATTCTGGTAAAAAATTAAGTCCTTGATACCTTTTTAACATGGACAAAAGAGAAGTTATGAATGATTTTTCATTGGCATTTATACATCCAGACAGCTGGATGTATGAAATCTTATTTGAGAGCCTCAGACTTTACATTTCCAGCGTGATTGGTTACGCTGAAGGTTGAACAAACCAAACCGAGGTTATTTAATGTATCCCAAATTTCAAGACTATTTAAATAGTCATAGTCCAAATGTCACATATGCTCAATAAATTTGAAGAAAAATTCCTGTTAGATATTAAATAATGCTTTCAAGAGTGATTTGAGGCATTGGGGTTATGCATGATATGAAGCAGTCTCAGATTTTACACAGTGTGATTGAGACTGATGGAAGCTGTAAACTCACTTTCTCTTCCATTTGCTTAAAACCTCATTGCCTAATAATTTGGTCCCAAAGCTCCAAACTTGGTCTTATTGCCACGATTTCCTGATGCACAGTTTCTGTCTCCGCTGTCCACTGGCTCTCAGGTTGTTTACTTGGATTTTCTGCACCTATATCACATGTTTTTGGGAACTGATAAAAGTTTATATTTTCCCTGTATTACCTCCCTTATTGACTCCTGTGAGCTGGAGTTCTTTTCTGTCTTCATGTGTGTCTTCTTGAGAACCTTGGGCTGAACTTGGTCTCCCAGCATCTTCCCTGAGATCCCCCTTGCCTTGTAATCCACATGGAGAATGCTCTTCTGTTCTAACCATTTTCCTGCACCTTCAGATGGAATTTAAAAATTACTTCATCATCTCATCTGCTCTCTTGTGTTTTAAATTAAGTATTGATCTTGGAATTTTCTCATATTATTGACTTTGTGAATTTCTGACAGCTGGGTCATAGGCAAATGTTGGATTCTGAAACTTCCCATTGTTATTGCTTGACAGTTACATTACCAGATGTTTTTTCTACACTTACTCTGTTTCTATTCACCTACATGGTGGAAAAGTTTGAAGGCAAGGCTGAGCTAATAGTTGCTGAAAGACAGCCAGTCAGTATTTTTCCCAAATGGTAGGCATTATTTGGTGAATTCACCAACATTCTTTTTTACTGACCCTCATTTACATGAGTTGTTAGCACATACGGTTGAATCTAGTTTTCAAAAGCAGATTCACATCAGCCAAACTCCTGACACTGATGTCAGAAAGCCAGAGGTCAAATGCATTAACTTGAGAAGCAGAGTCATTCTGGTGAATGGGGATTTTCATGTCAGCGTGACTGATTTATTGTTTTTCAAAGGACGGAAACCAAATCATGATTTAAAATTTCCTCTCTGGGTCTGTTCAATGCTGCTTCTCATTGACACACCCTCTCTTTGCATTGGTTCAGTACTAGAGGTCAGGCAGATGATTGTGAGTAGTTCTGTTGTCAGCCTTTATCTGTAAAGGGCAATGTGGTTTTCCTTATTTCCGAATCCTAGAAAAAGCTCAAGTTAGTGCTCACTAACAACATTCATAAGCGTTGTTATATAAAGCATATCTAAAATTACATTTGAGAAAATGCTAGGTATGTTACATAGCACACATTAGGAATTCAATAGGTGTATATTTTTCTTCTCCTTTTTTGGGAACTTTCTTTTCAGCTTTTGTAACCAATTGTTATAAAATGTTAATTAATTTGTAATTCTGTTTGATATCACAAATACTATGCTTAGTCATTTATACTCAATCAAGTTCTATGACCCAGGCACTGTGATGGGGATGCAGGCAGAGTGACAAGTGAGAGGCTTGCCCTATTATACCAGCACAGGGTTTTAGTTGTAGTGATGTTTAGCAAACAATTTTAAATTTAGAGCAAGAAGCTGATTTTTTCCCTCATTCTTAAATAGAAGCAGCTCTTTCCTAACAGGGTATACAAAAAACATCTGTAATTTCTTTTTTTATTTTTATTTTTATTTTTTTTT